>NW_026888441.1:0-9624 GCF_032173495.1 Musca vetustissima | reverse complement strand
TCTTTGTGCATACGTTATTAACAGGCAAAAGGAAAACGAGATAGACACATGGTTCCTTTTGAGAATATGCATAGAATCACTTTCTGAGTCGATTTATGCATGTCCGTCCGTCCGTCTGTCTGTCTATGTCAGTGAGATTGTAAACAAAGTACAGGTCGCATTTATAATCCGAATTGATGAAATTTGGCCCAGGGCATTTATTTGGCTCAAGGACGAACCCTATTGATATTGGGAATAATCGGTTCAGATTTTGATATAGTTCCCATATATATTTTCGTCCGATTTAAGGTAAACGGTCCATATATATCTTTCGATTTGCACGAAATTTGGTACAGCGTAATGATGTGTGCAAAGTTTCGTGAAAATCGGTTCAGATTTGGATATAGCTCGCATATATATTTTCGTCCGATTTAAGGAAAATTGTGTACCAAAGTCCCTATATATCTTTCGATTTGCACGAAATTTGGCATAAAGTACTGAATTAAGTGAGAATGATGTGTGCTAAGTTTAGTGAAAATCGGTTCAGATATAGATATTAGTCCCATATATTTGTTCGTCCGACTTAGTGTAAATTGTGCACTAAAGCCCCTATATATCTATCGATTTGCACGAAATTTGTGATAGCGTATTGAATTGATGCTGGGATGATGTGTGCTGAATTGAGATATATATATATATATATATATATATTTAATTTAATGTAAATAATGTACCAACGTTTTTATGTTGGACCAAGGAACCAAAATATGACTGATAAGAACAAAACGTACTAAAATTAGTATAACCTAACAATTTAGTATAACGACAAGTTTCATTGAAATCGGTTCAAATTTAAATATAGGTTCCATATATATTTTCGTCCGATTTTAAGTAAATCGTGCGTCAAACTCCTCATGTTTGTCAGATTGACATCAAATTTTGCACAACGTACAGAATTGAGAATAGAAAACGGAGTTGCGTTTTCTAGAAGTACAGACATAGCCCACGGGATGACCTATTGATATCTGTTTGAAGTCGATTTACACACTTTTGTCCCATTGTAACAAACGAATGATATGTTTATGAATAGATCAAGTTCGTTTAACATTTAGATAAATATCAACAATTTTTTTCCTCCAATTTTATTATAATAGTCCTGATTAATATACCCATAGTGGTGAAGGGTATCATATAGTCGGCCTCGTCCGACTTTACTACTTTCATTACTGTTTTTTTTTTTTTTTTGTATCGTCTTATATTATTTTGAATTAAATTTTGTGTTGGCATGATGGTAGGAGAGTACCATCATGCCAAAACCAAATTTAATTCAAAAACAGTTATTTATTAATAAAATATTTAAGTTCTAATATTAAATTTAAGACTTTGAAGATAAAATCTCTGGCATTATCGGGGTAATTCGACAAGTCAGTCTGTCAAGTCAGTCGATGTGCTTCTTTTTCGAAGAACTTTCATTTAATTAGGGACATCTTCAGAAATCCACATAGTCGATTGCTCTTTCATGTGTCTATGTTTTACGACAACCATTAACACACTAGAGGGTGTAAATATCGCGGTGATCACTTTAAAATTAGATCCGGATGAAAGGATGTTGTTGAAGAGAAACTGTATATCACCTTTCTAGTCACCTGTTTGATTTTTCATAGTTTTTCCATTGATGAAGGCTCCTTTCAATTGATCACCAAATCCCGTACAAATTCGTAATCTATGCGACGTTCTATTAACAACAGATTAACTTGGGTGCGAGGTACTTTTTCTCTTCGAACATCTGCTGCAGTTGAACTACAACGCGTATCTTTTTGCCGGTATTCACGTCTGTCGTATCGGCAACGATCATCACAATGGAGCCCCATAGTTTGAACTCATCAATTCAATTAATCTGTGATTCCTAATTTTTGAGTAATTCACACCAGCTGGTTTGACGCTAGAATATCCATCTGGGTCTTTGTTCTCCATTTGCAGTTTACACAAGGTTAACATTCTCCTTGCACACCCATGCGTTTTTTATCTTGGTCATCTCAAACAGCCTCATAGCTGCCATTCAATTAGGGATATTTTGAAAACTTAATACAAATATCATTTTCGATTCTTTAGATTTTAGGAAAAGGTAACATTAAAAGTTTCTGATGTATAGTATTTCTTATGTGTTGTAGATAACACATAATAATCCTCGTTAAAACCTGCAACGAAAGTAGTAATGTCGGACTGGGCCAACTATATGATACCCTTCAAAACTTTGGGTACATTGAACATATATATATATATATATATATATATATCCAATGTGGACTAGAAAAAACTACTCATGCCTTACTGCAACCTATGCTAATTTTAATTTCATTCGGGTAGATGTAGAGTCGTCTCCGCGCCATGGGAAACATTTATGGAAAACGATACATCTCACTATTAAAAATTTAATCTCAATCATACACATATATACAACAAATAAGCTATATCAAAATCTAAACCGATTTTCCGGAAATTCACCACTCATCATTTTAGACTCAATTCAGTACGCTATGCCAAATTTCGTGAAAATCGAAGGATATATGGGTACCTTGGAGCACTATTTACCTAAAATCGGAAGAAGCTATATCTAAATCTGAACCGATTTTCACGAAACTTAACACACATCATTCTAGACCTAATTAATTACGCTATACCAAATTTCGTGTAAATCAAAAGATATATAGGGAGTTTGGGGCACAATTTACATTAAATCGACGATTATATATATGGGAGTTATATCTAAATCTGAACCGATTTTCACGAAACTTGGCAGACATCACTCAAGGTTCATTACAGTACCTTAAGCGAAATTTCGTGCAAATCGAAAGATATGTACGGACTTTGGTACACCCTTTGCATAAAATCTGACGAAACTATATATAAGAGCTATACCTAAATTTGAATCGATTTTCACGAATCTTAGCACATATCATTCTAGACTTAATTCAGTACGCACTATTTACTATTTACCTATAATCGGACAAATATATAGGATCTATATCTAACTCTGAACCGATTTTCACGAAACCTAGCACACATAGTTCTTCGCTTAATTCGGTACGTTATGCCAAATTTAGTGGAAAGTGCAATATTTAACTAAAATCGGACGAAAATATATATGAGAGCTATATTTAAATCTGAACCGATTTTTCCCAATTTCAATAGGTTCGTCCTTGGTCCAAATAAATGAGCTGTGCCAAATTTCATCCAATTCGAATCAAAAATGCGACTTGTACTTTGTTTACAATTTAACATGGACAAACGGACAATTCGACTTAAAAGTAATTAAAAAGTAATTAATGGATAATCTCAAAAGGAACCATGTGTCTATCTCGTATCCTTTTGCCTGTTACAAACATATGCACAAAGACATAATACCCTGTACCACAGTGTGTTGAATGGTATAAAAATGACTGTATAGGTCCACGTTTTTGATACACCCGTCCATTTGTATTACATTAGAAGTCGAGAGAGAGTATAATACTGTTTATTGCGGGGTTGGAAACCCGTTCAGTGTAATGTGGTGCGCCAGCTCATATTCAGATAGTCCTGAGAATTTACATGGGCTTATGATTATTCTCTATAGGTTCAGCGATGAATATTCTATAACAATAAAAAGTAGAAGGTAGATGTATTTAATACTCCCAAAAACTGAATAGTATTTGCTATAACCAACGATATATTTGTATTTGACAATGAGTAATTCTATCTATCCTTTTAAAATTCACTGACCTTTGGTTTATTGAATTGGTGTAAACCAACCTAATAGGCGGTAACACACAACAGTAATACAATAATACCAAACCACTTAAAGACGTCCTATGCCAATATCTTCTGGGATTAAACCTACCTCAGTTATTGAATACCATCGTAGACGACAAATATCCTTGAGGATTTTATTTAAAAAAAAAAAATCCACTTTCCCCCTTTGGTAGAAACCTACGCACACACACAAATATTGGTTTAAGGTTTACTTCTATTTGTTTTCTGTTTGCATTACCGATAATGATACATTTTTTTCACTGCGAGAAAAGGATATACAAATTCCTTGCCATCAATGAAGGTTTACACTTTAAGGACTTCTTTTTGTTGGACTCTACGAAAAAAATGAAAGAAAGTCTTCACAAAACCAATTTCAAAGTCAACCAATATCATGGGTAAGGCCAACAAAGGAATTCATAGAATTCACAGAAAATACACATGCTTACACGCATACATTTACATTTACTCATTTCACCCTCTTTGTTTGTGTGTGGATGTCTCACAAAAGCTTCTTCGTTGTGGTGTACACCTTTGGTACAAATGAAACCTCTCAACTGAATAAAATCGAAGAAGCAAAAAAGGATTCAGGATGTTATTTGTTCCTTAAATTGTCTAACATTGCTTTGCGTTAGACTAGAACTGACCAATCCTTTTTTTCGGCTCTTATCCTTTATAAACATATTGGGTTAGGTATGTGTAAATAATACAAAGAAATAGTTTGTCATAGCGATGATGTGTCCTTTCGAAAGCATGGCGATGATAAAAGAATTGAGAGCAGAAATTGTTTATAGAAATAGGAAATACAAAAGTATTTTTATTTTTTATTGAATGGGACCGAAAGGAAACATTCATTTAATGCTTGAATAGCAACGGATGAAGTTCAAATATTTAGCCAGCAATAATGAAATTTAATTTTTAAGGAGTCCATCGATATTGTAGATGGATATTATGTACGACAGCCTCTAAAATGTAAAGTGAAACTGAAAATGTCAAAGCAAGCTTTACATTAATTCTACAGCAAAACTACGTAAAATAGTGGTATTTTTCCGAAAAAGCTCTATTATCTATTGGCAACCAGAATAATAAGTTCAATAAGTTCTATGCCAGCGAACTGAAGAAGGAAGCCTTTATAAACGAGCAGGGAGTCTTTCTAGACTAGGTGAGGCAGGGAGTCTTTCCAGGTGAGCTGAAGCGAGTCTTCTAGACGAACTTAGGGGGTCTTCTAGGAGAGCCGAAGGGAGTCTTTATAGACGAGCTGAAGCAGGGAGTCTTTCATAGACGAGCTGAAGCAGGGAGTCTTTCATAGACGAGCTGAAGCAGGGAGTCTTTCATAGACGAGCTGAAGCAGGGAGTCTTTCATAGACGAGCTGAAGCAGGGAGTCTTTCATAGACGAGCTGAAACAGGCAGTCTTTCATAGACGAGCTGAAGCAGGGAGTCTTTCATAGACGAGCTGAAGCAGGGAGTCTTTCATAGACGAGCTGAAGCAGGGAGTCTTTCATAGACGAGCTGAAGCAGGGAGTCGTTAAAGATATCCCCCATACATATTTTGGACCGATTTTACAATAATGTACGAAAATATCAAAGTTTGTACTATTGAGGTGGAAGTCTAGAATAAATGTCAAAAGAAGTCTAGAATAAATGTTTTCGCATATAATTTTGACCGATTTGATTTAAGGGGACCCACCCCACTCTCAGTTGCAAAAAATATTTTTTTTTATTTAAAATGCCTCATTAAAATTGCAATTGAAAATTTCAACAACTCTTGAAGTTATAGTCGATTATTTGCTCCAGTATCAGGTCAAGGCAAGAGTTCTTCTTAATCTTTTAACGAGTTTTGCTCGTAACGATTGGCCGACACGATAAATGAAAAACTCTTATTCTAATCGTTTCCAAATATTAACACCTTTTTCTGGGACTACATTGCTGCCGTATGAACTAGAATAAATTAAGTCGGTTTTTGCCGAATATAGGTGATTTTCCAAAAAAAAATATATTTGTAGGTCCGCTTTTTGCCAGTTCATACCAAAGCAATATATGAACTCTTTCTAATTCCGTTGAATTTTGACAGCCGATCACTGAAACATCCAGTGATCGGCAATCATGCCCTCCGTCGAAAAGGAATTTTTATAGTTACTAAAAATAACAACAATAAAAGTATACAGTTTATTTCCTTCTTCTTAAAGTCTTAAAATATATTTATGCTATGTTAAAAGTTTTTAACATAACGTATGCTCATTTGACAAACGGTTGAAAATCTTCGAAATTTGAAATCAATAATGTTTGAGGTCCCCTTAAGATGTTCTATAGGGAGTCTTTATAAAGGAACTGACGCAGGGAGTCCTTAAAGGACGAACAAAATCTGTGAGCCTTTTAATCGAACAGTAATAGCGAGTCTTTTAAGACCATCTGCATTCCACCGATTTTTCCATAAGCGATCTGATGACAGTTTTTAGAGAGACTGAAGTACAGACCGCATTAATTAAATTGGTCACAGCTGCTTTATTTGGCCCAATGATGAATCGATGAAAATTGGTTAAGTTTTATATATACCCCATATATACTTTGTCCGACGTCACAATAGTTCACTAAATTCCCAATGTTTGTCGCCAAAGACCCTACCTACCTGATACGTAACATTTCTCCGGTGGCGACAAAATTTGACACAAATTAAAGCCAGAATTGTTTTATTCAGTTTTGTTAATATCGAAAAGCATAGTGTTACAAACTATAAACCGATGGGTTTACCAGCGGAGGATGAATGGTACTTTCAATCTCGTTTTTTTAATATTTGTACATCCCCCTTCCGCTTGTTTTTTCCCAAAGCTATCTGACATTCTGATAACCAACCAATCATTAAATCATCAAATAGGAGTGACTGAAAATAAGTCCACCCAACTCTAGAAGGGGCGTTGTTTATAGGTAACGATAGATGGCAACTTCAATAACTAGGACATGATACATCAGACAAATCATCTACTTAGATGAAATAAGCGTGTAAGCTAATGACGATTTGTAGGATCCCTATGCCCCCAAGATCAGTAATAGTAGATGGCCCTATGGAAATCAGATAATGTAACTAATAGCATAAATACCTTTCAATTGGGTCAACTAGGGTTGTCAACCTGGCTGGATTGTCATTATCTTTGATTTAATCGTATGCACGGATATCGATTGAAAGTGTATAGTTTGAGGTAACTATACACTACACTGACTGAACCATAGGTCTCTCAGCAGGTCTATAGTTTTAATACACTCGGTATCTTTACATACCAATTGGTCTTTGCATAGACCTGTGGTCTCTTCTTAGACCTGTATGTATACTTTTAATTGGCTCCTATGTAGACCATTTAGTATTTATAAAAACCGTTGGTCTCTGTACAGACCAATTGGCCTTTATGAGGGAAAACTTTGTGATATATGTATATGAAGTTCTATCACAACAAATGAATGCCAAACATTAAAAGAATTAATGGCAACACTATGTTCAACCCTTCTTGCAAATTTTAATCACATGTATTTTGTGGGGCTGGGAAATAATTAGATGTATCATTTATTTTTTTCATAATTTAATATATACTGACATCAATAAAATGCATTGTTTCAAAGCTTCATGATTTAATTTAAATATATAGAAAGAAATGTCGAACAACATTGAATAAAATTCATCCAAAAAGTGCTTTACAGATAATTAATTTTGCACCAATTCTTTTGTAATAGTATTGTTCGTCATTTTGCAATAGATACCCTATTTACTTTATCCTCACCTTTATCTCGGTGTGCAAGGACAAATAGTTACTTTGCCTTTGGTCTACACAAGATCACACATGTGAAATAAGTGGGAAATGCTTAATATTTCATTTCATTGCTCAAATAGCAAAGATATTCTGTTTTTTTCCTTTTTTTCTCATCGTCTTCTTCTATTTTGGTCTTGGCTGTTGTTCGTGTAACATACATCCATCCAACCAGCTATCCATCTATGTATGCAACATTCACTAAGGATTTGTCTCATGCCCTGTTATACATTTTTCATTTCTTTTTCTTTGTTGTTGCTGCGCTGCTGTTTCGGTTTATTTTTCTTCTTCTCCTTCTTTTTTGTCTTGTTTTGCCATTGCATATTCGAAATAATGTGAATGTTGGGCCTTCCACTGGCTGTTTTTGTTTCTTGTGGACCAATGAATGTATTTTTTAAGTGTGACTGTGTTTGAATGTTTGTATGTGTGCGACTGCTGAAGAATGTCTATTTGTTGCTGTTGTTGTTTTTGTACATCCTTTGGCTCTAAAGGATTTCACATTGAGATTTGGCGCTCGAATGTTATGTCATCTGTTTTTCTTTTTTTGTCGAGTTGTTGCTATTCGTTGTTGTTCTTTAACTCTGTTTATGTGTTATTTGGGGATTTGTGTAAGGTGATCCATATGAAGAAGAATGCAAAGACTCTTCGGTATGAAAGTGATGAGATTGATTTTTTTGTTGTTTTCCTTTTTTGTATTGCATTGCATTCCATCAAATCTGATGTATAGTGGGGTGTAATGGAGAATGTTAGTTTTCCTTCCGATATATGATTCCGGACTTGCATATAAAGACTTCCTTTAACTTGCATATAAAGACTTCACATGTCTACTGGTAAATAAGGGCTTTATTTGGATTTCAACTAGTCTATAAATATTCTGGTGGTACTGAAATCGGGATATTCTTTTTTCTGACCTTCAGCTCCCCCACAAAAAACGCCTGGATTTGATTATACTTTTTAAGTTCTCATGGACAATATCTAGGCAATAAAAACTCAATAGACTTCTGCTTAGTTATACCAGTAAGGAAAGTAGTAAAGTCGGACTGGGTCGACTATATAATAACCTTCACCACCTTGGGTACATATGTAACCGAAAAGACGTCGCCATTTTGAAGGAATTTTGACATGAAATTGAACGAACTTAAATATGTGATTTTTATATCTTTCTAGAACCTATGCTAAATTTCATTTAATTTGTGCAAATTTAGAGTCGTTTGCGCACAGTGGGACAGATTTGTGTAAATCGATTTAAAGAAAACTTGACACACGCTATTCGATATGCTGCACTGTTTAAAATTTAATCTCAATAAATGAGTCGAAATTATATATGGAAGCTACGAGATATCTATATCTGAACCGATTTGAAGCAAACTTGTCAGATATTAATTTCAATACGTTGTGTCAATCGGCCTAGCTGTGGATCTTTAGTGCACAATTTACTTAAAATCGGACGAAAATATATATAGGAGGTGTACACATCATTCCAGACTTAATTGAATACTCTATGCCAAAATTCGTGCAAGAAAATATATATGGAGCTATATCTAAATCTGAATTTTCCGATTTTAACTTAATTTAGAAAAAATTCTTGGCACACATATATATGGGAGCATTCTAGACCAAATTCACACATCATTCTAGTAGGCTGTACCAAATTTCGTGCAAATCGAAAGATTTTTAGGGACTTTTGTAAATATATATGGGAGCTATATGTCTAAATCTGCACCGATTTTTCCCAATTTCGATAGGGTTTGTCCTTGGGCCAAACAAATGAGCTGTGCCAAATTTCATCGAATTCGGATCATAAATGCGACCTGTACTTTGTTTACAATTTAACATGGACAGACGGACGGACGGACATGCATAAATCGACTCAGAAAGTGATTCTATGCATATTCTCAAAAGGAACCATGGTCTATCTCCATTATTTTTGCCTGTTACAAAGATATGCACAAAGACATAATACCCTGTACCACAGTGTGGTGAAGGGTACAACAATTGTCTGCGCTTCATTTCGTCTATATATCCCTTCGTAAACTTCGTCAACATAAACTCCTTCAAGACAAT
>NW_026888440.1:0-9710 GCF_032173495.1 Musca vetustissima | reverse complement strand
ATGGGACACAAGTATGTAGATCGACTTCAAACAAATATAAATAGGTCATCCGTTGGGCTATATCTGTACTTCTGGAAAACGCAACTACGTAATTCTATGCTCAATTTTGTAAGTTGTGCAAAATTTGATGTCAATCTGACTAACATGAGCAATTTACTTGAAATCGGGCGAAAATATATATGGAAGCTTTATCCAAATATTAAGCGATTTCAAACAAACTAGTCACAGGTTAGGTTATACTAATTTCAGAACATTTTGTTCCTATTGGTTCCTTGGTGCGTCAATTACTTAAAATCAATCTATAATAAAAGGGAGCTATATCCAAATTTGGACCGATTTTCACGAAACTTGGCATGAATCACTCTAGGCTCAATTCAGTACGTTATGCCTAGTTTCGTGCACATCGATAGATATATAGGGACTTTGGTGCACCATTCACATTAAATCGGACGAAACTATATATGGGAGCTATATCTAAATCTTGACCGATTTTCACGAAACTTGGCAGACATCATTCTAGACCTAAATGATTAGGCTGTATGGGAGTTATATCTAAATCAAAACCGATTTTCACGAAACAAGACAGACATCACTCTAGGCTCAATTCAGTACGTTGTGCCAAATTTAGTGCAAATCGAAGGATATATAGGTACATTGGTGCACCATTTACATAAAATCGGACGAAACTATATATGGGAGCTATATCTAAATCTGGGCCGATTTTCTCGAAACTTGGCAGACATCATTCTAGGCTCAATTCAGTACGTTATGCCGAATTTCGTGTAAATCGAAGGATATATAGGGACTTTGGAGCACCATTTACATGAAATCGGGCGAAACTATATATGGGAGCTATATCTAAATCTGGACTGATATTCTCGAAACTTGCCAGACATCACTCTAGGCTTAATTCAATACGTTATGCCAAATTTCGTGCAAATCGAAAGATATATAGGGACTTTGGGGCACCATTCACATTAAATCGGACGAAACTATATATGGGAGCTATATCTAAATCTTGACCGATTTTCACGAAACTTGGCAGACATCATTCTAGACCTAAATGATTAGGCTGTACCAAATTTCGTGCAAATCGAAAGATATATAGGGACCGTTTACATTAAATCGGTTAAATATATGTATGGGAGCTGTATCTAAATCTGAACCGATTTTTCCCAATTTCAATAGGGTTCGTCCTTGGGCCAACCAAATGAGCTGTGCCAAATTTCATCCAATTCAATTCATAAATGCGACCTGTACTTTGCTCACAAAAATACATGGACAGACGGACGGACGGACATGCATAAATCGACTTAGAAAGTGCTTCTATGCATATTCTCAAAAGGAACCATGTGTCTATCTCGTTTCCTTTTGCCTGTTACAAACATATGCACAAAGACATAATACCCTGTACCACAGTGTGGTGGAGGGTATAAAAACCCAAGCACATGCCATTCTGAAATCAATAAACTATTGCATGCCAACCGGCAGACTTGGTTTCTTTGGTGTACCAATTGTATGAAATCGAGTAAAATTATGTATGGTAGCTATATATAAACACATGGACCTAATTGAGCAACCGTTGCATACACCTTTAGTTTTTTGTTATCACTCTAAATTCAGTTTAATACCCCCTGCCAAATTTCGTGTAAATCGAACAAACACAGGCCCTTCGGTGCACCATTTACATAAAATCGTACGAAAATATATATAAAACCTATATCAAAATCTGAACTGATCTCAACAAACATTATCACACATATTTTTTTTTTTTCCTGAATTCCATTCGCTATGCAAAATTTTGCTCAATCGGACTAATATTGGGAGTTTGGTGTATCATTCATAAAAATTCGGACGAAACTATATATGGGCTATATCTAAATCTGAATCGCTTTTAACAAAACTACACAGACATCAGTCTGGACGTCATTCAGTACTCTGTGCAAAATTGTGTCCCAATCGGACAAATATTGGAAGTTTGGTGTATCATTCACAAAAAATCGCAGCTATGTCTAAATCTGAACCGATTCCAACAAAACTTCACACACATAAGTATGGACCAAATTCAGTGCGCTGTGCAAAATTTTGCCTATTGAGGGCATTGAAAAAATATTTTGTAAAAAATCCACGATTATTGAGGGCCTTGAAAAAATATTTTTTTAAACCAGTAAGGAAAGTAGTAAAGTCGGACCGAGCCGACTATATGATACCCTTCACCACATTGGGTATATAACAGACGTAGCGTGTTTGTAATATATCTATATCTGAACCGATTTCAGGGAAACTTCCCAGAGACTAATTTATAATACTTCAGTACGATGTGTCAATCGGCCTAGCAACATTATTCTAGACTTAATTCAGTACCCTATACCGAAATTCGTGCAAATCGAAAGATATATAGGGACTTTGGTACACCAATTACCTCAAATAGCATGAATATATAAATGAGCTATATATAAATCTGAACCGATTTTCACCAGACTTTGCACACATCATTCCAGACTTTTTTCAGTACGTTATACCAAAATTCGTGCAAATCGAAAGATATATAGGGACGTTGTTACACCATTTACCTTAAATCGGACGAAGATATATACGGGAGCTATATCTAAATCTGAACCGATTTTCACGAAACTTCATTCTAGACCTAATTTAGCAGGCTATACTAAATTTCGTGCATATCGAGAGATATATAGGGACTTTGGTGCACAATTTACCTAAAATCGAGCGAAACTATATATGGGAGCTATATCTAAATCTGAACCGATTTTCACGAAACTTAGCACACATCATTCGGGACCTAATTCAGTAGGGTATACCAAATTTCGTGCAAGCCGTCGTGCAAGATAAATAGGGGTTTTGGTACCCCATTTACATTAAATCAGACGAAACTATATATGGGAGCTATATCTAAATCTGAACCGAGTTTCTCCAATTTCAATAAGGTTCGTCCTTGGGCCAAATAAGTGACATGTGCCAAATTTCATCCAAATCGGACCATAAATACGACCTGTATTTTGTTCACAAAAATATATGGACGGACAGACGGACAGACAGACATGCATAAATCGACTCAAAAAGTGTTTTATGCATATTCTCAAAAGGAACCATGGGACTATCGCGATTATTTTTGCCTGTTACAAACATATGCACAAAGACATAATACCTTGTACCGCAGTGTGGTGAAGGATATAAACATCCACTTCAATTGAGGGCCTTGAATTTTTTTATACCCTTCACCACACTCTAGTACAGGGTGTTATGTCTTTGTGCATATGTTTATAACAGCCAAAAGGAAACATGGTTCCTTTTGAGAATATGCATAGAATCACTTTTTAAGTCGATTTATGCATGTCCGTCCGTCTGTCCATGTTAAATTGTAAACAAAGTACAGGTCGTATTTCTGATTCGAATTGGATGAAATTTGGCACAGCTCATTTATTTGGCCCAAGGACGAACCCTATTGAAATGGGGAAAATCGGTTCCGATTTAGATATAGCTCCCATATATATATTTTCATCCGATTTTAGGTAAATGGTGCACCAAAGTCCCTATATATCCTTCGATTTGCACGAAATTTGGCATAGCGTACTAAAATAAGCCTAGAACGATGTGTGCTAAATTTCATGAGAATCGGTTCAGATTTAGACATAACTCCCATATATTTTCGTCCGATTTAATGTAAATTATGCACCAAAAATCTCTATATATCTCTCGATCTGCAAGAAATTTGGCACAGAATGACATATGTTAATTTTCCTCAAAATCGGTTCAGATTTAGATATAGCTCCCATATATATTTTCGTCCGATTTAATGTAAATGGTGCACCAAAGTCCCTATATATCTTTCGATTTGCACGAAATTTGGCACAGCCTAATGATTTAGGTCTAGAATAATGTGTGTTAAGTTTCTTGAAATTCAGCTCAGTTTTAGATATAGCTCCCACATATATTTTCGTCCGATTTAATGTTATTGGTCCCAAGGTTAGGTTAGGTTTGGGGATGTGCAGTCACTTATGTGGCTGCAGCACTCTGAGACCGGTTAGAGAGATATTGTGAAGAGAAAAGACAAAGACAGATCTGTAGGGGAGAGAAGATTAGGGAATTAAAAGAGAGTTGAGAATCATACATAATTAAATGAAGGAAGGAATGAAGGTCGATGGTTCTAGGAGTCAGACAGAAGATGTGTTACATGTCAAGGTTGTATGTTCCTAACCATTTTATGTTTCTAATCATGCCTTAGATTAGAGCAGGTTCGGTTGTTGAGAAGAAGCTGAGACTCGGTAGAAAATGAGCACCCATTAGTCTATGCCGCTTGTAAGCCAGGGCTGGGCAATGACACAGGATATGCTCAATTATCTCCGTTTCCTCCTCGTCAACGCAGAGTCTGCAGTAATAGTAAAAGTCCTGATATTGCAGTGGCCAGTGATGACTCCTGTCATCACTCTAATTTCAGCTTTGCTCAGGTTCAACAGTGAGTGCGTTCTTTTGGTAGACAGAGTCGGCCAAATGGATCTTGACACGTTGCACCTAGGTTCTTTCATCAAAGAATGCCTCAAATTTCCGATAAAAATGACATATGGGTGGTTTGATTGAGTCATTAGTTTCTAGATCGGTCGGCCCCGTCCGACTTTACTACTTTCCTTACTGGTCTAATATACGCTTATTAAGGATGTTGAAAAATATTTTGTAAAAACGTCCACTTCTATTTAGGGTCTTAAAAAATATTTTGTAAAAAATCTACTCCTTATGGAAATAATAATAATAAAGATTAAAATTTTTATTGCAAACTTGTATAAATATTCTTAACGATGTCTTCAAAACATTAACCTAATTAAGATCTTCACAAATCGTGAATATGTCTTATTTATTTTTTTTTCATAAAAACTCTTTTCAAATTAGCTTCATTTCAATTTAAAACTCCTTTCACTTTCAATCTGTTCAGACATAACTTCCCTGATGTTGTTCCTGTGCCGTGATTTGTTAGTTCAACGCCAAAGGACATGAAGAAAAGTAACAACAACAAAAACACAAATATTAAAAAAAATTATATAGAAAAACTTTAACACTGATTTACGTGTTCCTCTTGACAACTTCTTCTTCATCTTCTTTGCATCGTTGTTCGCCTTCCTATATGCATTTCTCTGCCCAATGGTTGTTAGAATATTTGTTTGCGCATCAAATTGCTTTCAGAAAATACTAAAAAATAGAACCGAGAAGGAGAGAAACAAACTTCAGATGCTTCATAAAAAAAGGAAGTTAACACAAAAACCCGATTAACGTGAAAACCAAAGCGAAAAAAAATAAACTTCAAAGCTGCATTTAAAAACCAGTAAGGAAAGTAGTAAAGTCGGACTGGGCCGACTATATGATACCCTTCACCACTATGGCTATATTCTACATATTTATCATAGCAGACGTACGTGTTTTTTATATATCTATATTTGAACCGATTTCAGGGAAACTTGCCAGAGACTAATTTATATAACTTCAGTACGTTGTGTCAATCGGCCAAGCAACATCATTCTACACTTAAGGGAACCCCCCCCCATTCCCGATTTTATTTTTTCAAGATTTTCAATGGGCTGGTAAATCAATACCAATGCTTGTTAAGGTTTGTAACTTTGCACATATATAATTGAAGATTTAAAAGAGAAGAAAAATAATTTACAAAAAATTTTTGTTATTGTTTTGTTGTTGTTTTTTGTAATTAAAGAAAAGTCCTTATTTTTGATGGCGGGCATGATAACTCCTCACTGGAACATCGGAATCCGAAAATTCCAACGGTGTTAGAAAGAGTACATGTCTGGCTCTCATATGAACTAGGATTATTGACTTCGCTCTAAAATTAACAAAATGGTGGACCTTTGAAAAAATATTTTTGGAAAATCGCCGATTTTTTACCAAAAACCAAGTTAAAAAATAAGGAAGATCTTCACCGATTGGCTTTATCCAAGTTCGTACAAGAGCTATACACTCCCAGAGAAACGTGTCCAAATTTGGAACCGATTGGGTCATTAGTTTTTGAGTTATCGTGCCCGCCATTCGCAAAAGAGAAAAACGCGTTTAAAGTTTGAGAAGCTCTTCAGCCGTCACTTGATGCTGATACAATAAATCGGCTATATCTTCAAGAGTTCTTGAGATTTTCACTTGAAATTTTGTAGAGACATTCTTTAATTAGTGTAGATTCGAATTATATCTACAAAAATTTTGACCCCGAGAATAGGGGGGGTCCCCTTAATTCAGTACGCTATGCCAAATTTCATGCAAATCGAAAGATATATAGGGACTTTGGTACACAATTTACCTTAAATCGGACGAAGCTATATATGGGAGCTATATCTAAATCTGAACCGATTTTCACGAAACTTGACACACATCATTCTAGACCTTAACCATTACGCTGTGCCAAATTTCGTGCAAATCGAAAGATATATAGGGACTTTGGTGCACCATTTACATAAAATCGGACGAAACTATATATGGGAGCTATATCTAAATCTGAACCGATTTTCACGAAATTTAGTAAACATCACTCTAGGCTCAATTCAGTACGTTATGCCAAGTTTCGTGCAAATCGAAAGATGTATAGGGACTTTGGTGCACCATTTACCTTAAATCGGACGAAAATCTATATGGGAGCTATATCCAAATCTGAACCGATTTTTCGCAATTTCAATAGGGTTCGTCCTTGGGCCAAATAAGTGAACTGTGCCAAATTTCATCCAAATCGGATCATAAATGCGACCTGTACTTTGTTCACAAAAATACATGGACGGACGGACAGACTTACGGACGGACGGACATGCGTAAATCGACTCAGAAAGTGATTCTATGCATATTCTCAAAGGGAACTATGGGTCTGTCTCGATTCCTTTTGCCTGTTACAAACATATGCACAAAGACATAATACCCTGTACCACAGTGTGGTGAAGGGTACAAAAATACTGAGCACAGAATTTCATGTTAGATGCTGCTGCACTTTCTGTGTGGCATAAAGAATAATAACTTCCGAAGAATGGGAACACGGGAGAATGTTGAGTTTTCAGAGAAAAATTGGAGAATAAGAAGCCATTTTAAAAAAATCTACGCCTATTGAGGTCCTTCAAAAATATTCTTTAAACCTGTGACTGGAGCAGTATAGTCGGACGGACAACTACCATGGAAATCTAACATTCTGCGGATTTTTATTCTGAGCCTGGGCAAAATATCTTGCCCGATTAGACGTCAACAGCACATCTTCCTAAACACTGACATATTTTCCGAATATTACTAATATTCAGTACAGTTCTTCTAATTACTTGCCCAGATTCCCTTCACCGTGAGTTGTGTTGTGATGTTCGGTTTATAATTGTGGTCTATAGATCGATTTGAAAAATCACAAAAAATAGGTTTCCGGTCCATTTAATCCCAAAATTATTATTTGATCATCACTGAAAATTTTAGGCGTTGTCCTTGACCATAACAAGAACTTTATGGAATATTTCACAGCGATCAGCGCTATATTTCGGCCTTCCAGTGTGTTAATGGGTTACTAAACAATATCTGAATACGTAAACACCTGTAAATATTTTAGTGTAACACCCACATCCGAGTACATACGACAATAAAATTGGTATCAATTTAACGGCCAGCTACTCCTCTTCGATATACTATCAACTTCTCGAGTCTATGTCCTTCAGAGGACTATGTCATTCAGGGGAAAAATTACAAAATACAAAATTTGTAATGTTTCACACAAAAGTAATGGCCCATTTGGCACGCTAAATATTGACCGATCTTTTTCACAACAGGCATACTTATTCTTTGGCCCGATTTCCGTCTCCATGTACAAATTCGCGGTGTTCGGCCCATAATTGCGCCCACTGGAGCAATAAAAAAAATCTGACAAAAATAAAGTTTTTGGTCCATTTCTTACTTATTACTTACTTAGCTGGCTTGCTACAGAACGGTTGTTCCATAAGCCGAGCTTAAAAAAGATTTCCAAGCGCGTCGGTCTTGTGCGCAAGTCCACCAATTTGGAAGACCACGTTCCAAGATGTTGTTTTCTACTTGGTCTTTCCATCTTATTCGTGGCCTTCCCCTTCTACGGGAACCATCAGTAGGCTCATTTTTATATGCCTTTTGAGCTGGAGAATTTTCATTCGTCCGCACAGCTCAATACGACTGACTATGTCGATGTCCGTGTATAAATTGTAAAGCTCGTGGTTAATTCGACGCCGATATTCACCGTCGACGCAGATCGGCCCGTAGATCTTTCGGAGAATTTTTCTCTCAAACACACCAAGAGCTGCCTCATCTGCTTGCGCAAGTACCCCTGCTTCTGATCCATATAATAGAACGGTTAGTATCAGCGTCTTGTAAAGTGTGAGTTTGGTCTGGCGGGAGGTGGCCTTGTTTCTAAACTGCTTACTTAGACCGTAGTAGCATCTGTTGGCCATCACAATCCTTCTCCGAATTTCAAAACTGATGTCATTCGTTTTATTTATGGCGGTACCAAGGTCTATAAAGTCTTTAACTACCTCGAAGCTTTAGTTCTCAAGTTCCACAGGTGGACCGAGTCTACTGGACGTCTTGCGCGTTGATATCATCAGCGTTGTCTTCTCGCCGTTTACTGCCAGACCCACTTTGACAGACTCCTTTTCAATTTGTTCAAAGGTGGCTGTTACTGCTCGCAATGTTCGACCCATTATATCGATGTCATCGGCGTAGGCGAGTAACATGTATTGTTTGGTGTACAGAGTGCCATTTCTGTTCACCTTTGCGTCTCGTATGACCTTTTCCAGCATGATGTTAAAAAGATCTGAATCCTCGTTCGGCATTGAAGGGCTGCGTTAGGTCCTTTCCTACTTTAACTACTGACCTTGTGCCTCTTAAAGTTATCCAGCATAGCCGTATTAATTTTGCAGGAATGCCGAACGCAGACATGGCTTTAAACACCTCTGAACGGATAGCGCAGTCGAATGCATATTTATAGTCGACAAATAGGTGGTATGTGTCGATGTGTTTTTCATGGGACTTTTCCAGGATTTGGCGCAGAGTGAAAATCTGATCAATGGTGGATTTGCCAGGTCTGAAGCCGCATTGGTATGGTCCGATGATGTCATTGACCATTGGCTTCAATCGTTTACACAGCACACTGGATAGCACTTTATATGCGATGGGAAGGAGGCTATTTCCTCTATAGTTGGTACATATCGTCTTGTCTCCTTTTTTGTGCACGGGATACAGGATGCTGAGGTTCCAATCATTGGGCATGCATTCATCTAGCCAAATTGTGTTAATCAGCTGGTGCATGCTCCTGACCAGCATCTGACCACCAGTCTTGAATAGTTCGGCTTGTAACCCATTGGCACCTGCTGCTTTATTATTCTTCAGCCGATTAATTGCTTTTATGACCTCATCTTGGCTAGGTGGTATACACTCTATACCATCATCTCTTATTGGTCCTGGGGTATCTTCTTCATCGCCACTATTTGATACTAGTAGCTTTTCGAAATGATCCTACCAGATCCTCAACACGCTGTCTGTATCTGCCACCAGGTTTCCTTCTTCATCTCTACAGGAGGATGTGCCTGCACCAAAGCCTTCGGTTTGGTGTTTTACTCGTGGGTAAAATTTACGGACTTCATTCTGACTCCTGTACATCTTGATTTGCTCACGCTCACGTTTTTTTTTTCTTTCTTCTTTTTTTTTGAAAACACGTTTCC
>NW_026888439.1:0-95725 GCF_032173495.1 Musca vetustissima | reverse complement strand
TGGAGTGGACTTATTTGGCTTTGAATTTCTTTCGACCTTTTTTGCCTTTTTATTAATTTTACGCCGTTTTTCACATAGTGGTTCCATTTTTCTTCTTTTCGTTGGTGGCCTTTTAAAATACACTGAATCGCTGGGACGAGTAAACAAGTTCTAGAAAATTGTTCATATTTTTAGAGACAATTCCAAATGGTTTCTGTATTGTTCATACCTTCTTTCTAATTCTCCTATTATCACTTGTATCCGAAATACTTGTATCTTCTGAAGTAGTTATTTCAATTTGATCCAATAATTCATCTTGACAATCGTCTGTAATATTGCTTAATGTTGTTAATTCGGATTTTGAATCTTCTGAATTGTCATGCATATATTCGCCGTCATCTAAATTTACGGAATCATCATCCTTAATATCTGGCACGGGTAACTCATCCAATTCAATATACTTTTGTTTAGTAAAATCATCCTTAAATTTAAAAAATATAAATATATTTGAAAATAAAAATGTATACGCAACATTAAAAAATATTATTATTACAGAATGATCAGGTTCAAAAATGGTATTTTTGTTTCCTAAAAAACATTTTGTAAATACATACCTTAAATTTTATATTTTAAAATTAAAATAAAACTTACAGAATTCTCCTCTGTTTTCACTTCACTTGCTCCAGTTAGTAATCCATGTTCTGAAATCGAGTGATTATCTCCATATTTCATATCATTTACTGAATTTGTCTCCTATTTTTCAAATATACAAATGTATTTCATCAAAACAATGAGATGTGTAGTTAATTACCTTTGAGTCATCGTTGCATTCGTCTTTTAACGGCTTTAAATCATGATGACAAAAATGCATAGCGTCTTCTTCTTCATATTTAATTTCAACGTCTTTATTATTTTCGAACTTTTCTTCAGTTTTTACTTTCAATAGTTCATTAATATTTCGATTTTGCTCCAATTCGCAATTTTCTATATATTCTTGCTTCGGAATAGATACTACTGCAGTTATTTTCAAATTAAAAGGAGCGTTATTGAGTTCTGCATTAAAATTTGTTGATGCTTGCATATTATTCGATTTAGGTTCGATCGTTTTGACATCGGTCATATCTGATTTCGTACATTTATTTTCAGATATCTGAATAAACATGACAAGAAAAAGATTTTAATAAAAATTTAATTTCAATCGGACAAACGTTTGATCTTTTCATAATGATTTACATAATTATTTACAAAATTATTTATGGTAATTTACTACGCACTGAAGGTAGTCGAAATATTAATACCTACCTCTTCAGTATCTTCCTCAAGGGCTTCGGTGGTTTTAGTTTCACATGTTTTCGTTGTTTTATTCACATCTTTATCTAAATATTTGGTTGAGTTTATGTTAGATTTTATCGAAATGTTATTTGATTTAATTAGACTTTTGGCATATGGATGAGAATCATTCTTGTTTAAAGATTCTGTCGACATTTTGATAACATCATTATTCTGTAATGTTTGATCGAATTCTTTATATACATGGTGATTATTGTTTGTATCTTCCATTGTTTCTAGAATTTTCACATCTGTCTGAGATCTTGATGATAAGGACTTTTCACTGATTGACGTCATAGAATTTTCAGTTGTTGCTATTATTTCGAGATTATCTTCAACTACTTTTAAATTATTTAAATTTGTTTCACTTTTTTCGAGGGTTTCTTCATTATCTTTACAAACACTGACAATCTTACAATCTAGAGACTGTTTTCCAACTGAAGAAGTAGCGGTTTCCACCGAAGTTTTTGAAGATTTTAATTCTGGATCATTTAACACCTTTTTCTGAGTTCTTGGAGCCATGTAGTCGTTCTCAGCATTATGTTCTAGTGGCAGTCCTCCTGCCGTCGATACACATTTTCCCACAGGCGATTTTGATGTTTTTAATTCCGAAAATACTTCATCAATTGCTGCTAGCAACTCATTTGCTCCATATGTATGATTTTCATTTGTCGCTTCCATATCGAATTCGTCATCAAATATATCACTCAATTCATCTATGATATTTAGAATTTGTTTATTTGTTTCACTTTCGTTAATAAAATTACCTGTAGATTCATTAGAAAAATTCTGTACACAATTTTCAACATTAATACCTTTGTCGTCTTCTTTGGCAGGTTTTACATCTGAAGTTTTTGAAGTACATATTTCTTCGAAGGTCGTCACCACTACATTCCCATTGGTATTGACTTCCAACGGTGTATCATTTTCGTCATCATGTACATCTGCAGATACGTGGGCAAATAATGAAGTTTTCATTGGCCGATCATTTCCTTCTATAGTAGTTTTTATATTACTTTCATCTTCAATTTTATTAGGAAATACATTTTCTTCTTTCTTTTTGTCGGACAATGTTTCGATAAATGGTTTTGTCTTCCAATGATGGGGGAGTATTTCCTTTTATTATATTAGCGGAATTAACCTTAGGGCCATTGTTTTGATTGTCAACCTAAATAAAAAGAGTATATATCAGAAAAATATGTTTAAAAATATAATTTAGTAACTTACTTCATGAGATTTTAAGCTGGAATCCAAATGGATTGTAACATCTGTCGTTTCATTAGTCAAAATTTGTGACGGGACATCCTGTGAATTATTACTTGGCTTTTTTACGTCATCTTCTCTAATATTAATCGTCGTTGCAGTATTTTCGTCGGGGATATGGTTGGTATTAATATTTATATTCGCTAGCTTGAAAATAATTAAAGAATTATAAATGTAATAAATGGAAAATGTTTTTGACATGGTAACCATATCTAAATCTGAACCAATTTCAACAAACTTAATGTCATGCTATGGGTTGCCTGCTACATAAGTACTTACTTTTAGAGACTGTAAGAAGGGCTTTACATTTATCGGAGTTAAATCTTCCACTAAATAAACTTTGCCATGTGTAGATAAATCGAGAATATTATCTTCATTATCAGTATCTGATTCCTTATTAAGAGCAGCCATAGCATTTTCCGTACTATTTATAGCTGTTACAACAGATGCGTTTAAAACCGTAGTGGAAAAATCTATAGCCTGAGGTGTATCAGCAGCATTTGGAATATCCTATAAAGAAATATGCAAATATTTAATCAATTATATAATAATGGCGTATAACTATCATTTCACATTCTTGTTCATAATGATATACATGGATTATTATATTTACGTTATGTATGTCCTTATCTCCATCTGCTCCGCTGCTAATGTCTTGTAAATTCTTTAATGACACTTTGCCAGTTATGGATAAATCAAGGACATTTTCCTCATCAATTATTTCGCAACTATTATTTTGTGGTTTCTATAACATAACAATAATGAATATATTAAATAATATGAATTGAAAATAATATTTATGTAATTGTTTACTCTAAAATTTTGTTACGATGTCGTAAGACAGAATAAGATATGTTAATCTTTTAAATCGCTCTATAGCTTTTTTGAAATCTAAAAAATCGCATGGAATATTGTTTTCATCTTTGATTTCATGTATATTTTATACGCCAATTTCCTCTGCAATATTAGGTGGCCCTACATTTATTAACACACATTTTTGCAAAATCCAATTGCAATTATATTAAAATATAGAGAAAATCAGTCGGACACAACTACTACTGAAGTCTAACTTTCTGCGGATCTATATTTAGAGCCTGGACAATATTTTGCGGTATTTGCATCTCTTGACAGGTTCAGGTCAGCCACTCCTCTTGTATATACTGTCAACTTATCCATTATTCAGTACGTGCATACCTATTATATGAACTACGATAAATGTAATCGGTCAAGATTTTCCTTATTTTCTTACAGGGTTTGTGATTGGAAAAAGGGGTATTCCAAAAACCCAACATTGGGAATCCTGCCCACCATCGAGAAGAATAACTTTTCGTTCATTGCAAGAACAACTATTACATTAAGTAAATTCATTTTTTTATCCTTTTAGCCTTCAAGTACATATTGAAAATCCTAAAAAAATTAAATCGAGAATGGAGGAGGTCTCCTTAAGCTACTTACCTTGCTGTTCTGCATATTTTCAAGTGATTTGTTGCCAGTTGTGGATAAGTCTAAAATACCTTTTTCATCGTCCAAATTTATATCGTTTATTGGTTCGTTCTCTGTGGGACTGCTGTCATCTGTTTCGACGGAGTCCTCATTTGCAATATTCTTTAAATAAAAAATCATAATGAAAAATGAAAATATTGATAATATATATATATATATATATAATATATATATATATAATATATATATATATATATAATATATATATATAATATTTATATGGTTTTTATTGAATATGTTAATGAAGTGAATTTTATATATGGATATTTAATAGCATTCAACATAATTACAGAAAAATTGTATATCGGCAATAGCTTAATATTAAGTTTTCAAGACCCAATCTATGTTTAGTGCAGCGAACGAAAGTTTTGGAAAGAGTGATTAAAATGAGATTTAATAGGACCATATAGAAATAATATATTTTTGTAAATGGCAACAGCACTGTCAGAAAGCAGACGTTATTTCAGTAAATATCAGTAAAGACTCTCATTTAAATTATCTTCTGATCCGAAAAGTAAAAAAAAAAATATTTTATTCATAAATTACGAATTATTAATATGTATAGCTTTCGAAGTAAGAATCTATAGAATTATCTACGTTAATATACATTGATGGCCAAAACTAATGCAACTCAATAAATGACCTGCAACTATAAATAAACTTATAGTAAAAGTTTTTCCCCCGAAATAAATAAGCAATTTATTCACATTAAAAAATAAACAAACGCAAAATTTATTTTGAAATTAAAAATATTCTATGGAAAACTAAATTAACCCAATTTTTCCTAAAACTAAAGCAACTTTCTGATGTTTTCTTTTAAATAAGTAAATGGTTACGGCAGCACACCTACGAGGCATTGAATCAATAAAATTCTCAATTTGATCCTTGGGAAGAGTATATCCCTGTTTGTTTGTGAAACTCTTGATTTTGCTATATATGATACTCCAAAGATGTTCCGATAGGTGATGATTGTGTTGGCCATTTTAAAACCCCGAGGGAACCATAGGGTTTTCCAATACTTTTGTATAAACAATCCGATCCATCACTTCATAAATCTCCTAAGTATATGGAGCTCCATAAAAAGAAAAACAGACCAATACCATTATTGATCGTCCTGAATACTTGCCAGTACCCTTTCAATACTGTGGCATGAGCCCTTATTTTGGAACTTTCTCACGTTAATATATGACTTTAATTCCTCCGTTATCATAATTTTTCTCCACTCATTCGAAATCCAATTAATATGAGCTTTTACGAAAGGCAATCTGGCTTTCCGAATCCTTTTAGAAATAAAATAAATTTCTTGGTAGTTTCTGTTCTTGACGTTATATCCAACTATAACCGTTTCAAAAATTCCGTTCAACTCTTAAATGGGTATTTTTTACTGCCATGATAATTTGTTGATCAGTACGAACTAATGTTCTTTTGCAGCCTTCCTTCGTGCTGAACAGTCACTACTGATATAGTTGCATAAAATCCGCTTATAATTCGGGAAATCACTGATTTATTCTGAAATAAAATTCTGTGATAAATTATGATCACAATCACTAGTAATCAGCTGTTTTATGGGTGTACTGTATTTTTTCTAGGATTTTTTTTATATTTTTTCGACAGTAATACCATAGACACACGACAGCCTTAAATTGCATTAAAAATTTCTTAATTTGAATTAATATTTACCCCTAACAGAGGAGAGTTTCTGCATTTACGAAACAGTTTTTTTTTTTTGCTTCAAAACAATGGTTGAAATTTGTCTTCATTTCTTATTTTTATTTTCATAAATATAAATAAATTTGACAAGAAACAATTAATTTTTGACAGCATTGCCATATTGAAATTGCCTAATTCAGTATAAATTCAGTTTGATTTTGTGCATTAACAACACATAAAAATGAGGATAATGTACAAGTTAATTTAAATTAAGGCTGTTAATGCAAAATAAGGCTGTCGTCTGTCTAGGCTATAATACAAAATTGAAAACAGACACATTGTAATAAAATCCTTTACCTATAAAAAAAGAAAATTAAAAAAACAACACTATATGTTTATTTATATAAAAAAGATATACAACATTTTTATCTTTGCAATTTCAATTGATTTAATTTTGGTCACCAGTGTATATAGGAATTAATGTTTCAAAATAGTTTTAGGCATGCATTATAAAAATCGATATAAACAAATCTACTTGCTGCGAATTTATAACATTCATGCGACACATATTAAAATAAAAAGTCATGCAATATATGAATAAACCGTTACCTGTGTTATGGTATTATTGTTGTTTTTACCATTAGTTGTATTGTTATTGTCACAATTATATGGAAAATTTTGATTTAAAGAAATTTCACTAACTACTTGAATTCCATCCATATTATCCTGATAATATTTTGAACTAGTATCTATGTCAACGTCAACTAAATCATGGAGATCAATAACGGTATGACCATCATGTATTTGTATTCGATCGGTCTTAATAATTGGCTCGTTATTCCCTCTTGCTACTGGTAAATACTTGTCCAATATATCTTTTGCCACTAACTGCATTGTAGATTCAGTAATTAATTTAGACTCATAAGGATTTTCTCTACAACTGAAGCTTTCATTTAAAGATGACTCTCGATGATTCACATGTGTGCTAGTGGAGGACATCTTTTTATCTCCTACAACAATGGTTTCAGATGTATCTAAATGTTCTACATTGATTATAGTTAAGCCGTCATCTATCTGGATATTACTATTAACCAATGATGCACTACATGTTGATGTTCCTTGTGAAGACTTGGAATGTCCTGATGATGCAGATAGGTCACAGATCATTTCAATATCATCGTAATCATTATCACTTTTTAAAAAGACATTTCTTTGATTGGAATTCGTTGGTATGTTTTCCTTGTCGTCTTCAATGTTTTGTGTTAGATCGACTATGTTTACTCCATCGTCAATGTATATAGGATTGTTGGTGTTTACAGATGTGTTGTGTTCATTTTTGGTTATTATTTTAATCGTTTCATCATTAACGAATATTTTTACTTCATCGTCGGTATCAATTTCTCTTAACTTTCCAGTTCTATCGGTATCATTCCATTGTGGCTCTATTAAATGATAATCGTAGAATTTTCGCATATATTCCGAATTACTGACTTTTCGTTTATATGCTGGTTGTTTTTGTTTTTGTTCTTTGGAAGGTTTTTTCTGTACCTATAATTTTTATAAATTAGCAGTTAGTTAAATTGAACAAATATTGCAAAATAGTACTGTAAATTGAAACGAAAAAATAAATTATAAAATTTTTGAACCATGTTTTATGGAATCTCCCACATTCCAATTCGTAAAATTAAACATAACTATATAAAAAGGTCTCTATAACATATATTGAATAAATCTTAAATAAATCAAACACAATTACATTTTTTAGAATTCACCCTTAATACTTTTTTGTACCGGTTTTTTTTTCTTTTGAGATAAAAGTCACATAAGAGCGGTCACTCACGCTACTTCAAATTTTTAAAGTTTTGTAAAAAAAAGTATAATTCGCCAGAGGTGCCCCTACCCGGGGCAGCTTCGGCATTTGACAGTGTGCATTCGTCACCCATAGGCATATTATTGTAATTATCATTGCTATCAGTCGTGTTAGAATTCAGATCATCTAGAGGTTCTATTTTGTTTTAATATGCGATTAATATGAAATTAAAATTGTATACCACTTTAAAATACCAAATCTTCCCCCATAGAACTTTTTATAGTTTTATTATTATTTTTACATTGTAATTATTGACTTTTTAATAATACTGCCATGAAATTGGGATGGACATAAAAAACAACTGTAAAAATATAAAAACTCGTGCATCTAAATAAGCTTATTACCTAGAGATCTCACAGTTATTTATTTTATTATTCGATACTCTTGATATATTTGTATTTAGTTCATTATTAAAATAAAGTTAAAATGTACAGGCAATAGTATAAATTTTTGTCAAAAAACATGTATTTATATTAACATCAAAATCAAACGACATACAATTCCTACTATTAATACATCCATATAAATCACTAACATTACATTACAAACAACAGGGACCTAGAAGAAGATATCCTTGAAAATGTACATTAGGGTTACGGCTTCTTGCAACTTAATGATTATGTGATTCATCCACATAATTATTCTAAGTTGGAACCCTTCTGAGATTCCCACTATAGATTGATTTAAAATTTATATGTCCATTTAAGGAAAACCCCATTTGAGCACACTAGTTTTTTTTTTTTATTTATTTAAAATGTATTACCTCGCATTCATATTCGTAATATTAACATTTTGAATATAATGCGGATGCAAAAGCATTCACTTCATTGTGCTCCAGCACCAATATGAATGTTAATGGTGTTAATAAATCATTTTTATTTTTATTGCTCCATTACTTGAAGAAACATGTTTACAATCAACTTATCTTCTGTTGGTGTCCTTTTTTCACATTCCATGTTTGCAATATCTTGCATATTATTAGTTTTAGACGTCATTACTCACTTTTTCTGCAAATCGTTGACCTTTTCTAAATCCGAAAACGTTAACAATTTCATTGAAGCTGTCTAAAATATTTTGGTCTACGCAAAACTCTTCAAATTTGCACAAAGCTTCGTTAAATGACAGTGACTTGGAATCCTGTTTAATCAAAAAATACATATAATTGTTAAAAAAATTATCTTCGGAGAAACGAAATGCCAAATAACATATAATTCGGATGAAAAATGTTCCAAAAAACATGAAAAAAAGTGTAGGAGAGATGGGGGCATTTTTAAACACTTTTTCCTTTCAAGCCTCATACATTTTTTTATTTTATAATTTTTGGTTTTTATAAATTTTACCTAATAGGTGCAAATGCAACATTTACACTGAATATACATATGACATACTTTAAGTTCTATTTTAATGTTGTAAATGTTTTTCAAGAGGACAGCTGAAATTTTGTATCAGATTCTGAGTGGGTACGTAAGAAATAATAAATTTCTTATGCCCTTTACAAATCACAAAGTTGTGAATTTTAAGTATTACACTGTGCGACACAAAAATTTTTCTGGGGTTCTAATGTACCAATTCTGTTTAGTTGGAATCCCTGGACCACGAAAATACCTTTGGTTTTTCTGGGTCACTTCGAAAATTAATTTTATAACGGTATATATAGAGAAAAACGTGGTTTCATGGATTTTCCATTTGAAACTTGAATAACTTATTTACTTTATAACGGATTTACATTATTCTTTTTTCTTTCGAAGAGTACAATTTTTTTTTCTTTCAAACAAGATATATATTTGGTAAATCGGTTGAGGATTGGCTGAGTTACAGCGGTTGAAATGTGAAAAAATACGCATAAAATGACAAAATTTATTTTTCTTCGGACTGTACGATGAAATTATGATATCAAGCCATATAAGTTTTATTATATTACGGGGAAGAAAATTAAATTAGCTTTTGAAAATGGTAAAAATCAAAATCGGTTAAAAAATAGATGACTTATACACATTTTTGTATTGATTCTATGCATGTTCTCCAAAACAGGGCAAATTACCTATAGTGCGTGGGTGAAATTAAAAAATCTAGCGGGGAAAAATCCAAAAAATAACCACCACATATTTTAAGAACTTTATTACAGTATACTTATTTATATTATTGATTTATATTATTTTTTTATTTGAAGGTTTATTTTTTATTTAAAGATCAAAAACCAGTAAGGAAAGCAGTAAAGTCGGACGGGGCCGACTATATGATACCCTTCACCACTTTGGGTATATTCAACAGATGAATCATAACAGACGTCGAATTTTTGAAGGACCATTAACATGAAAATGGATCCATAAACATGTCATTCTGTAACCTACACTAAAGTTTTCATTTGGTCAGATATAGGGTTGCTTCCTACAATGGGACAAAGTTATATAAAGCAATGTAAAGGAAATGTATTATAGTAACTACAGTTCATTGTACCAATTGTGTGGAAATCAGACAAACTTTGGGTCTTTAGTGCACAATTTACACACACTCGGAAGAAAAAATATATAGGAGCTATATCTAAATCTGAACCGATTTTCACGAAACTTAACACACATAATTCTAGACCTTATTCATTACGCAATACCAAATTTCGTGCAAATCGAAATATATATAGGGACTTTGGTGCAACATTTACATTAAATCGGACAAAATTATATATGGGAGCTATATCTACATCTGGGCCGATTTTCAGTAAACTTAACACACATCATTCTAGACGTAATTCATTACGATATGCCAAATTTCGTGCAAATCGAAGGATATATAGGGACTTTGGCGCACCATTTACATAAAATCGGACGAAACTATATATGGGAGCTATATCTAAATCTGGACCGATTTTCTCAAAACTTGGCAGACATCACTCTAGGCTCAACTCAGTACGTTATGCCGAATTTCGTGCAAATCGAAATATATATATATATAGGGATTTTGGTGCACCATTTACATGAAATCGGACGAAACTATATATGGGAGCTATATCTAAATCTGGACCGATTTTCTCGAAACTTCGTAGACATCATTCTAGACTCAATTCAGTACGTTATGCCCAATTTCGTGCAAATCGAAAGATATATAGCGACTTTGGTGCACCATTTACATGAAATCGGACGAAACTATATATGGGAGCTATATCTAAATCTGGACCGATTTTCACGAAACTTGGCAGACATCATTCTAGACCTAAATGATTAGGCTGTACCAAATTTCGTGCAAATCGAAAGATATATAGCGACTTTGGTGCACCATTTACATGAAATCGGACGAAACTATATATGGGAGCTATATCTAAATCTGGACCGATATTCTCGAAACTTGGCAGACACCACTCGAGGCTTAATTCAGTACGTTATGCCAAATTTCGTGCAAATCGAAAGATATATAGGGACTTTGGGGCACTATTTACATGAAATCGGACGAAACTATATATGGGAGCTATATCTAAATCTTGACCGAATTTCACGAAACTTGGCAGACATCATTCTAGACCTAATTCATTATGCTGTACCAAATTTCGTGCAAATCGAAAGATATATAGGGACCGTTTACATTAAATCGGTTAAATATATATATGGGAGCTATATCTAAATCTGAACCGATTTTTCCCAATTTCAATAGGGTTCGTCCTTGGGCCAAACAAATGAGCTGTGCCAAATTTCATCCAATTCGGATCATAAATGCGACCTGTACTTTGCTCACAAAAATACATGGACAGACAGACGGACGGACGGACATGCATAAATCGACTTAGAAAGTGATTCTATGCATATTCTCAAAAGGAACCATGTGTCTATCTCGTTTCCTTTTGCCTGTTACAAACATATGCACAAAGACATAATACCCTGTACCACAGTGTGGTGAAGGGTATAAAAATTTTCATTTGTGGTTATTTTGATTTCATGTATATATTTATATGAAATCAAAATACATTTTTGGTATGTTCCCGTACTACGGTAATTTACTAATTTTTACTATATTTTCAGTATCATCAAGAAAATATTGTAATCGTCGTATTGTGCAATCATTCAAATTTTGGAACAGGCATTTTAAAATTATCAAGCATTGTCAACAATGTGCAATTGTTTGATTAGATAATTCGATGAAATGATGTACATATACAGTGGTGGTCACAGAATTAAAACATTTACTGTGGTGAATATTTTTTGATCAGCCCTCGATTCGTTTGAAGTATTTTCGAAAAATTTCTAATTCAGAACACTTCGATATACAGCACTTAAGAGATTTAGTGTGAAAATGGAAAATTATTGCATGCAATTTTTCCATAAATAACGGTTTTTATGAAAATACATCGACTTTGAAGTGGCCATATAATTAAAACATTGTGTGATTTTTTACTTTACTGCATTTTTTGAAAATGTTTTTAAAAAGCTCTTTAATTTAGTTAAATTATGTAAATTAAGCACCGATAAAATCATTTACTGATAAACATTTTTGAAAAAATCTGTAAAATCTATCAAAATTGCCAAAAAATTGTACAGTACACCTTACATTCAGAAAATAACCCTTATTATAGAAAATAAAGGTCCGAATGCACCAGAAATTGCTAGAATTAGTAGAAAACAATAAACAATTCTCAAAATAAATAAATATTTGAAATAAAAACTGAAAAAAATGGGAATTAACCTTAAGGAACGATTCAATTTCGATAGCCTTTATTGAAGAAGGCCGGAAAATTTTTGCAGTATGTGAGGAAATATCGATTGATATTGGCATTTATTATATAAAATCGATTGTTCGAGTAGTACATAATATATTTTATCAAAAAATCTATCAGTCACAACAGAACGAACAGAGATCAACGCCTATGTTTACGAGAAAAAGTTTCTGCCACACAGCAGCATTTTTGATGCTCAACACAAGACTTTAAATATTTGTCAAATTGTAAATTTTTTCTTTCTTTTAGGCTAAAATAGATTAAACGGACATTATTATATTCAAAAAATATTATTTTGGAAAAATATTGTCATGTTCAATATATTTTAAGGGTCAAGAGTTAACCATCAAACATGCTGCTGTGTACCAGAAACGTTTTCTCGTAAACATAGGCGTTGATCTCTGTTCGTTCTGTTGTGACTGATAGATTTTTTGATAAAATATATTATGTACTACTCGAACAATCGATTTTATATAATAAATGCCAATATCAATCGATATTTCCTCACATACTGCAAAAATTTTCCGGCCTTCTTCAATAAAGGCTATCGAAATTGAATCGTTCCTTAAGGTTAATTCCCATTTTTTTCAGTTTTTATTTCAAATATTTATTTATTTTGAGAATTGTTTATTGTTTTCTACTAATTCTAGCAATTTCTGGTGCATTCGGACCTTTATTTTCTATAATAAGGGTTATTTTCTGAATGTAAGGTGCACTGTACAAATTTTTGGGCAATTTTGATAGATTTTACAAATTTTTTCAAAAATTGTTATCAGTAAATGATTTTATCGGTGCTTACATTACATAATTTAACTAAATTAAAGAGCTTTTGTAAAAACATTTTCAAAAAATGCAGTAAAGTAAAAAATCACACACTGTTTTAATTATATGGCCACTTCAAAGTCGATGTATTTTCATAAAAACCGTTATTTATGGAAAAATTGCATGCAATAATTTTCCATTTTCACACTAAATCTCTTAAGTGCAGTATATCGAAGTGTTCTGAATTAAAAAATTTTCGAAAATACTTCAAACGAATCGAGGGCTGATCAAAAAATATTCACCACAGTAAATGTTTTAATTCTGTGACCACCACTGTATTTTTGTTCTTTAAAATGTTAAAAAATGTTTTTAATCCAAGCTTTGCACCTCGACATGGTTCCTTCAAACCTTAATTGGCTTAAATATAGTTTAAGGCCCGGGGCACTGGTTACAACGGTATAGTTTTTAAGGAAATCCGTATTTCTGGAGATATGACCTCCCAAAGGGAGGGTATCGATTATAATTTTAAAGGTTTAAGACATTGATTTGAAACTAAATGTATTGGGACACAATGTTTATGCAGAGGAGATTCTGTTGCGTAGCCGAAGTTGCCATCTACCCATGGGGGAAAGTCAAAAATATTCAGTAGAAGGCGTCCACTCATATTTACTATTCTAATGAAAATGATATTTCGTCCCATAGCCGGAGATGTCATCGGAGATATTCTTAAAACCTGGCCAGCCACACCTACTTCTAAACATGTAATAATATTAAATAAAAACCAGTAAGGAAAGTTCAAAAGTCGGACGGGGCCGACTATATGATACCCCTTACCACTATGGGTACATGCAAGACATGCTAATATCTACAATATCCTGTAGATATAGAAATTTCGCATACATCAGACGGGACCTAATTCAGTACTATGTGCAAAATATTGTTTCAATCGGACCAATATTGGGAGTTTGGTGCAAAATTTACTTTAAATCTGACGAAACTATACATTGGAGCTATATCTAAATCTGAACCGATTTCAAAAATTTGGCATATAACTATATAGACCTAATTCAATATTCTGTGCAATATTTTGTCTCAATCGGACCACAATTGGGAGTTTGATGCATCAATAAGTTAAAATCGGAAGAAAATATATATGGAAGCTATATGTAAATCTGAACCGATTTTCTCCAATTTAAATAGGGTTCGTCCTTGGACCAATTAAGTGACCTGTGCCAAATTTCATCCAAATTGGATCATAAATGCGACCTGTACTTTTTTAACAAAAATACATGGGCGAACGGACAGACGGGCATACATAAATCGACTCAGAAAGTGATTCTATGCATATTCTCAAAAGGAATCACGGGTCTATCTCGATTATTTTTGTCTGTTACAAACATATGCACAAATACACAATACCCTGTACCACAGTGTGGTGAAGGGTATAAAAAGGGGGTTATATGGGAACTACCCCTAAAAGGGGGCGAATATTAATAATTTTTGGGAGGGAGGATTGTTACCATATACGACTACAAAAAACCAAATTACAAAGAATTTTGTTGAAAAACGCGTTCAAGAACCCCAAAATACCCTTATATGGGGGATACCCGATAAAATGGACCTATATTTATAATTTTGCTACCCAATAGGAACTCAAAGTATAAAATTTCAGCAAATTCGGTCGAAAAATGCCATCAAACCGCAAAATTTATGGTACCCTTATATGGGAGCTATCCGAAAATATGGACCCATATTTATAATTTTTAGTGGAGAGATTTGCTACCCAATTACAACTCAAAGTACCAAATTTCAGCGAATTCAGTTAAAAAACGCGCTAAAGAACCTCAAAATACCGAAAATTGGGGGATACCCTTATATGGGAGCTATGCCTAAACGTGGACTCCAATTTCAATAGGGTTCGTCCTTGGGCCAATTAAGTGACCTGTGCCAAATTTCATCCAAATCGGATCATAAATGCGACCTGTACTTTGTTAACAAAAATACATGGACGGACGGACAGACGGACATGCATAAATCGACTCAGAAAGTGATTCTATGCATATTCTCAATATCAATGGTTGTTAAGGTTTGTAACTTTGCACATATATATTTGAAGATTTAAAAGAGAAGAAAAAAGAATTTACAAAAAAATGTTGTTATTGCTTTGTTGTTGCTTTTTGAAATTAAAGAAAAGTCCTTATTTTTTATGGCGGGCATGATAACTCCTCACTGGAACATCGGACGTTTCCACGACAGAGGGGTCTACGATCCGAAACGACCCGAGTCTTACTCGGCCAACGTCTGTCACCTCAGCCCATTGTATAAAAGCAATAGGGCTGCTACAACAACAACAACAACTGGAACATCGGAATCCGAAAATTCCAACGGTGTTAGAAAGAGTACATGTCTGCCTCTCGTATGAACTAGGATTACTGACTTCGCTCTAAAATTAACAAAATGGCGGACCTTCGAAAAAATATTTTTGGAAAATCGCCGATTTTTGAAGTTAAAAAATAAGGAAGATCTTCACCGATTGGCTTTATCCTAGCTCATACGATAGCTACACACTCACAGAGAAACGTGTACAAATTTGGAATCGATTGAATTATTAGTTTTTGAGTTATCGTGCCCGCCATTCGCAAAAGAGAAAAACGCGTTTAAAGTTTGAGAAGTCCTCTAGCCGTCACTTGATGCTGACACAATAAATCGGCTATATCTTCAAGAGTTCTTGAGATTTTCATTTGGAATTTTGTAGAGACATTATTGAATTAGTGTAGAATCGAATTAAATCAAAAAAATTTGACCCCGAGAATGGGGGGGTCCCCTTAAACAAATTGTATTTCGACCGTTTTTGATTGACAGGGTAAGTGCACCAAATGTTTATTTAGTTTTAATTGTTACGAAATTTTATTTACTCCCCAAGCCATACAAATTTGTTGAATTAATTTGTATTAAAGTTGACTAAATTTACAATTTGGTAAAATTGTGTTTTTTGCCAATAGTTTGCAATTGTCGGCATGCCTTGTGCCTATAGTCGGGATGGCGAATTTTAGTTAAACAAAAATTATATATGTAATCGATTTTTTTTGTTTTACATTATTAAATTATTATTATCGGATAATTCCAACCGGTTTGTTTCAAGGATTTATATATAATTATTTTATTTATTAAAATATTACAATTATCAAACATGGTGTCGACCTTGGGAACCTGTTATCCAATTATTCACCCATATGCCGACTATAGGAAAACCTAAAAATTTTTTGTTCCCAAGGACGGCATCGATAAAAATGTCCTAATTACAAATATTTTTTAATAATTTTAAATGCTAAAGCTTTCTCCTGTATGTTCTGTACAAGTACGAAAATGATCTTTGTGAAAAATATATAATTTTAATATAGTTACAAGTCTTTTAAAATCGACATGCCCACTATTTTTTTCTTGAGAAACATGATTGTTGTTAAAAAAAAACTCATTGACAAAATTCAACATTTTCCCCGAATAAATCAACTTAACTCGATGAAATTTTGCACAGAGATAGGTTGCAATATCATTGAAGATTATTCAAGGTATTTTTAATATTTGTTATAGGATTTTTTAGTTATTTGAAGTTATATACAACAGATGCGTGGATTGTTTAGGAATGTTTACCATATATAATTGTTGGTATAAATCTAGTTTAGGAGCGTGCTCCACTCTATGACATTCATGCCGACATTAGGAGCACTTACCCAACCGATATTTTTTCTGAAAGTCATATTTAGAGTGAAGCCCGCTACTAAACTCGATTTATTCCAAAAATTATATATGGAAAACATTATTAAACAATCCACGTACTTCTAGCTTTAATAGTCTCTAATAATCATTCCATTAATTGAATAGCTTACCCGTTTTGGCTTAGACTTATAATTTGTCGAAACCCATTTGTGTGTAGTTTTGAGGTTTTTTAAATATTCAAATGGCTGTTTTTGTTTCTTGGCTCCTTTTTCAGCTCCAACATTTTCTTCATTGTTATTGTTGTTCGTATTTTTCTGATTTAAAGATGCCTGTACATTTAAATCAGTTTCAACGTTGTCCAAGTCTATACATATAATATCAGTTTCTTTGGAAGATTTCAATTGTTGTTCTTCCATCCCAATATCTTCATTAAGAAGTACATCACATTTCACCTCTATGAAACAATCGTTTTCTTCGACACTCAAATTGCCACTCTCTGGGGCATGTTGATGGAAATTTTCTGGCGAAGTGTTCGCAGATTTGGATTTTGTTACTTTAGAAACATCCAAATCTATAACCGTGGGAGATAAAATAGATGAACTTGGTTTCATCGCTCCAGGATCTTCCAAGTCAATACACGGAATGTTGATTTCTGTATTTTGTGTTTTGGAATCTTCTAATAGCTTTTCCTCTGTCCTAATACCTTCATCAATAAGCTCACGCTTGATCTGTACGCCACAATCTTCATTGGCTTCGTTATCCATTTCTATATGTGTGTCTTCGATTTTAATGTCATCATCATTTTTGATATCAATTTTAAAGCCGCGATCTTGAACATCCAATACATTTGCATTCCTGGCGTCAGATCGAAATGGCATTTCTTGAGGGTTTACCGAGATCGATGAATGAGATTCCATAGTTTTCGTTTACTCTATTCTACACTTCTTCATTGATCGCTTTCATTGGAATAACTGTTTTTTTTCTGTCATTCATTATTTAAAGCCCATGGCTTTTGCATTTAGATTCTATATATCTATGTACTTAAATTGTTTAAAATAATACTAAAGAAAGAATTTGAAAAACGAACATTTTAATATTTTTCGCAAATTATATTTCGTAGAAGACCCACCAACGCAAAATAAAAAGAAATTATTTTTCCATTTAATTTACAAAAGTACCGTTTTCAATTCTGTTGATGCCGTAGATATGTGACGCATAGTGTTGGTAAACGTGTAAAGATAAATGAAAAACATGGGCATGCCCTGTTCACACTTTGCAGTTGTAGACAATAGAGACCCACCAACGCAAAATAAAAAGAAATTATTTTTCCATTTAATTTACAAAAGTACCGTTTTCAATTCTGTTGATGCCGTAGATATGTGACGCATAGTGTTGGTAAACGTGTAAAGATAAATGAAAAACATGGGCATGCCCTGTTCACACTTTGCAGTTGTAGACAATAGAGTTGTGTAGTTCCGGTACGACCGGAGTTTTGAACACTTTGACTTCCTCCCTCAAAACAGCAATAAAATATTTATATCAAGCTTGAAGTGTGTCATATGTAAAGGTTACATATCATGGTACAATTATAAAAGGTAACAGCAAATCCCAGCTGATTTGATTCCAACGTTATACTAGTGTCAATATGAATTTGACAAATTATGTTTTTAAAAATCACCCAACAGGAAAATTGGGAACGCATACAATTTAAAATTGTTCTTTATTAAATGTGCTCCTGTATTCAATTTACTCAATCTGCCTGCTGGGAAAGTTTGAGGAAGCAAATCTTTCTTCAAGGAATAACTCGCTATTCCCAGCATTTTCATATGTGTTACACATATATATGGCAATGGCTCAATTATAGGAAAGATGTGGAATAGATAGAAATATAAATTTGATAGATTTTCATTCATGTTTTTCAATTTTTATTTTGAGGATTCGAAAATATTTCATTTTCAAAATAAAAATAATTTGATGATAATTTGTTTGTTTATTTACATTTTTCTGTCAAATGAGTTGACACTAGTAGAACTTACAAAAACAAATTTCCATGTGGTTGTTGTATCGTTTTTTGTACAACAACACTTGCTGTTACCTTCTATTATACCATGGTTACATATGTAACTATAAGTTAAAATTTATAAGAAACCAAAAATTATAAAATAAACAATTTTATGAGGCTTGAAAGAAAAAAGTGCTCAAAGGTGCCCCCTCTCCCCTATGTAATTACATATCGTTTTGACGCATTGACATTTTCGTATGTTTCAGACAACGAGTTCGAGCTGCATATGTAAATAAAGTGACAGCACATACGCAAAATGCATATAGTGAAAAAACACCTTAAGGTGTATGCATGAATTACAACAACTAATTGTATTACAAAAACAAACGTTTCCACGACAGAGGGGTCTACGATCCGCAACGACCCGAGTATTTCTCGGCCAACGTATGTCGCCAAATAGATATTTGAGATTTAAAAATAAAAAAATAGTCCACTGTTTGCGAGATATTAATGTGTTGTACGTGTTGACATTCAGTTTCTGGAACGGTCTTATCGACACTAAGTTGTGTTAGTGTTCGAAAACTTATTATTACTAAGTCTATAAAGGTGTCTCAAAAATATAAAGTCTTATTGTGAATGAATATATTGGGCTATCGATGTTATGCATAACCCTTTTTCGTAAACAAACAATTCCTCTCGTTGTTTTGTTTTGAGTTTTATCAGCCATTTTTTTGTATCTCCCCATATTCGTAACATGTGAAAACTCGGATTATTTGGCTAAAGATTATTTAAAAATAATTATAATAGAAAAAAGTATTTTAAACATGAGTAGAATAATAGAAATTATTGATTCCGATGACGATACGACGGCACCAACAAAAACATCTTCAAATTCGGCAAATGAAAACTCACCAGCGCAATCAAGAAGGCGACCTCGTAAAAGTGTCCTGCAAACAATTGATGATCCAGAAGTACAATTCCAAACAATAGCCGTGGAAGATGAGGATGGCGGAAATTCGCTTGAGGACAGTAGTGTATTGAAAAGCAATCCCATAGGAAGGTCAACAACACGATTGATACCAAAAACTACTCCAAAAATACTTGCACCGAAGCCACCATCAAACGCAGATGCTATTCAAGCAGCCTTTGACGAATATGTGAATAGGTCAGAGACTAAGGAATGCATGACAGCAATAGCACTGGAACGAGTTCGAGTTAACTACTTACTAAATTTGTTTGGAATGCCGGAAATAAATTTCTCGCTTTACACACAACCAGAAATCTTAAAGTTTCAATTCGAAGAACGATTGAAACAGCAGAAAATGATGCAGAATGTCGGCAATCGGGCAAGAAATCAATCGAAGCCCGAAACAACCTAAACGTGAAATAATTTAATTTTTCGTATTTAGTTTTAAATACATTTTGTATAAAATAAGCGGTGTGATTTATTCAATCTATATTTTGTACATAACTCCTTCAAATATTTTTTCAGTTTTTTGGTATTGGCTGGACAGTTAAAATGTATGATGAAGATAAATGTATATTCAGATGACTACGACATTTATCACATGAGCGGTGGTAGATTGGGAAAATAAATGATTTAGTTATTATACATAACAAAATGTCTTTTTATGCTAACGTTGTGGGATACGCCTTTGTGGTATGCATTTTCGGAAGGAGCATAGGAAATGATTCTAGACAAATATTAGTCAAAAATTTGCAATCCTTTTGGTAATGCCACAGTGGCCTATCTTATATTCAATATGGAAAATTGGTTAGGTCGATGAGGGTATTTGGTATGCTTTTAACCAATATTTTTCAGATGCTGTAAACCGTCAAGTACGCGCCCGATGATCTTTGTTGATTGGTTCAAATATATTTTGGAAGAAAGATCATGAAACGAAACAATATTCGAAGACGAGCTCATTCATGTTGTTCATGGACGAAGCACCCCGAGGTAAATAGTTGGATGTTTCATCGGCATGCGGCGGCTATTCCGCTTGAGCAATATAGGAATTCTGAGTGATACACAATTGTTACATGTATGTTATACGTTTGTCAGGCCTCGAAATTTTGGTCCTAGAACTTTTAGTATACCGATCGTCATATCTCGACTAGCTCATCGCCTGTCCATTAAAGTGCAGGCTACACTACATCTAAAGCCAATAGTCTGGCTTTAGATGACACCTATTGTTTATTGTTTATCAAATGGACCATAAACTTTTTTTTCCATTTTTCGCATCGCTCAAGAGGCCATAATTATATTCCCAACATCATGAAAATGTAAACGGGGTAGTGGATCCGCCATACAATTAAATATGACTGTTGTTATGATGATCGGTAAATATTTAGCGACTTAAATGAACCAAAACTTTTGCTTGAAAATTGACAACATTTGCACATTAAATCATATGCATTTAGTACGGAAAAACATAATCAGTTATGTTCCCATAGCAGGGACGTACGCAGGGGGGCGGCCCGGGCCCGAAATGAATTTTTTTCACAGTAAATATATGCTTCCAACAGCGAATTTTTTCATTTTGTACTACCGGGCCCCCCCGAAATGAAATCCTGTGTACGTTGCTGTCCCATAGTATCTAGAATAATTAATATTTACAGGGGTCTAAACATAATCGCACTTTTAAGTATTCCACCAATCGTTACGAAATATTGCATGTTCTGGTTGAAGTTTTATTATTTCATGCAGTTAATTCATTTAGCCCTAGGACGAACCCTAAATTGGTGAAAATAAATTAAGATACAGTTCACATATATAGTTTCGTACGATTTTACAAAGTCTTAATATTTTTTCGATCGAGACTAAATATTGTACATAATTGGTCTGTTCCAGTAGTGCAAGAATCTACTACTTTTTACTGCATTAACGAATTTTCTTTTATGATAAGGAAGAAAATAGTAAAATCTAGTATATTCCTGCAGTATGGGAACATAACAAAAATGGGTAAACTAAGTCGAAATTTCCGTGTATTGAAGTTTTGTCGAAATAAGTTCAGATTTAGATATTGCTCCCATAGATAGTTTCGATAGAATTGATGTAAATGGCGTACAAAACCGCAGATATTTTTCCCGATTGAGAAGATAACTTGCTTAGCCTTGACCATAGACTAATGAAGATATAGACGACGAAATACTCAAAAATGCGCGGTCAAGTGACTCAAACAAAAAACTCAAAAATTTTTAAAGACGTTTTTTTTGGTGAAAATTGCCTATTTTTCTTTAATGTTTTTTTCTGAGGACATAGTTTTTGCTTAAAACTAACTATATTTAGTGGCATTCCAAATTAAAAGGTTCAAACATTTAAGTAAATCAGCATTGAAAATTGAGTAGCGCATTCAGCAGACTCAATTCGGAGAGGACTGGTGAGAGCATTTCGTCGTCTATACATTCATTAGTCTATGCCTTGACGTAATCGGTTCAGATTAACATATAGCTCACATATATGGTCTGCTCCCGTATTCCAAGAATCTACTACTTTTATGATATGGAAAATAGTAATAAAAACTAGTAGATTCTTGCTGTACGGGAACAGACCAATAGTTTCAGTCGGTTTTTTATTAATGGTGCACCAAAGACCTCTTGTTTGTTCAATTCACACAAAATGTTGCATAGCGCAGTGAGTTGACAATATTGAACATTGATATTGGGATCGTAGGGATATGATATCGTGGCAAATGTTAGAAATTCACATTAAAATGATCAATTGTAACAATGGACAAAAATAGGTATACTTATGTGACGATCAGTTACTATTTAGGATATCAAATGTTTTTCTAGTCTCCATTATGAACCGAATACCACGATACTTGGACATCCATTGTCACATTAAAGCTCATATATGTATACATATATTTTAACATATAGGTGACAATTAAAAAAGCCATACAGTTTATTTGCTACCTGTGTAAAATTCTATGTTGATGTACAAGCATGTAGCTCATTTGAAAACGCGAAGGAGTTCGGATTTTATAAACCAGCTTCAATATATTTCAAGATTTTAGAAATATTTTGTCATCCGAATTCAATGTTATTTGGCACAATAGAAAGTTTTAGATAAACAGAAAGGCGGAGAAGACACCGATCTTAGTATTTTATGGGAAATATTGAATAATTGCAACATACCGCTGTTCTGAATCGGGTATATAGCCGATTTCTTTGTCTCTCATTGTCCGAAATGTATGTAGACGGAAACGAAACTTTACACGCACGGACTCTTTTGAAAAAATCTAAATAATTTTCATTTATTCGACATTTTTTGTAATTTTCTATAGACATTCCCTTTCTTTCCTTTTGTTGAATATAGTACAGCGTACAGAGGTTCCAAAAAAGTGAATTTCTTTTCTTGATATTCATTGTATGAAGTTTTTGCTAAACTAAATGATATTTCATGTGTTTTAACCAAGAAAGTAAGCAGCAGCACTTGCAATGTTTCAAAAAACGATATGCAGCAGTAGCTTTGCGCTGACGGCAGAGAGCAAGCGAGAAGCGTTGCTATGATCTCTGCGTGTGCATTGTTATGGTATAGCGCAAAAGGTGTTAGAGTAGATGCTAAACTAAGACGTTTCCGCTGCAGATTGTAAAAACACATTGGTGTGTGAAAGAAAGACGTGCACAGTGGTTTTACTTGCATGCAAAGATGAATAAAAACATGAAGAGCTATTTTTGGTATTTTTATTCTAGCAATAACGAAAGGAATATAAATAACTAACAACTATGAATACATAACATTTTTTCAGCATGATATCCCCAGCTTCCTTGGAATGTTTATCTTTTTAATGAAAATGTTGTGTGTTATTAATCGCCGGACAAAGACAACAAAATTACAATGCGCTCTATATAATATATTTTTTAAATTTTGTATTTAGTAACCTCTTGGAGGCGATTTTTTTAATGGAGGCTTTGCAACAGAAATTCATATTCCAAAATTTTTGAGTTCACCGAAGATTTTGGCAAAAGCCAATGTGCATATTTCAATACACTTATAGCTTATCAAATGGACCAAAAACATTTTTCAATTTTTCTCATCGTTCAAGAGGCCATAATTATATTCCCAACATCATGATTTATTTAGACGGGTACAGTAGACCACGGATATAAGAACATATTATAAAAGAAAATCACGGACATAAGAAAAGGTTACACCCATATATGAATGGGGTTTATTATATAAAATACATTCATATAAGAAAAACCCGCTTATAAGAACAAATTTCTCGATTTTTTTTTTGGATGTTCTTATATCCGTGATCTACTGTAGTGGATCCGCCATACAATTAAATATGGCTGTTGTTATGATGATCGGTCAATATTTAGCGACCTAAATGAACCAAAACTTTTGTTTGAAAATTGACAACATTTGCACATTAAATCATATGCATTAAGTTCGGAAGAACATAATCCGTTATGTTCCCATCGTATCTAAAGTAATTTCATATTTACAGGGGTCTAAACATAATCGCACTTTTAAGTATTCCACCAATCGTTACGAAATATTGCATGTTCTGGTTGAAGTTTTATTATTTCATGCAGTTAATTCATTTAGCCCTAGGACGAACCCTAAATTGATGAAAATAAATTAAGATACAGTTCACATATGTAGTTTCGTCCGATTTTACAAAGTCTTAATATTTTTTCGATCGAGACTAAATATTGTACATAATTGGTCTGTTCCAGTAGTTCAAGAATCTACTACTTTTTACTGCATTAACGAATTTTCTTTTATGATAAGGAAGAAAATAGTAAAATCTAGTATATTCCTGCAGTATGGGAACAGACCAAATGGTCGAAAATCCGTGTATTAAAGTTTTACCGAAATAAGTTCAGATTGAGATATTGCTCCCATATATAGTTTCGATAGAATTGGTGTAAATGGCGCACAAAACTGCAAAAGTTTTTCCCGATTGAGACGATAACTTTCTAAGCCATGACGTAATCAGTTGAGATAGTTCACATATAGCTCACATATATGGTCTGTTCCCGTATTCCAAGAACTTTTTACTATGATAAAAAATTCTTTTAAGATATCGAAAATAGTAGTAAAAACTAGTAATTTCTTGCAGTACGGAAATAGACCAATAATTTCTGTCGGTTTTTTTTTATTAATGGTGCACCAAAGACCTCTTGTTTGTTCAATTCCCACAAAATGTTGCATAGCGCAGTGAGTTGAGAATATTGAACATTGATATTGGGATCGTAGGGATATGATATCGCGACAAATGTTAGAAATTCACACTAAAATTTTCAATTGTAACAATGGACAAAAATTGGTATGCATATGTGACGATCGGTAACTATTTAGGATATCAAATGTTTTTCTAGTCTCCATTATGAACCGAATACCATGATATTTGGACATCCATTGTCACATTTAGGCACATATATGTATGTACATATATTTTACTATATGGGTGTCAATTAAAAAGCGATACACTTTATTTGCTACCTGTGTAAAATTCTATGTCGCTCTACTGAAAACGCGAATGAGATCGGATTTTTTAAAAAATGCTTCAAGAAAGTAAGCAGCAGCATTTGCAATGTTTCAAAAAACGTTATGCAGCAGTAGCTTTGCGCTGACGGCAGAGTGCAAGCGAGAAGCGTTGCCATGATCACTGCGTGTGTATTCTTATGGTATAGCGCAAAAGCTGTCAGACTAGATGCTAAGCAAAGACGTTTCGCTGCAGATTGTAAAGACAATTTGTGTGTGAAACAAAGACATGCACAGTGGTTTTATTTGCATGCAAAGGTGAATAAAAACATGACGAGCTATTTTTGGTATTTTTAGTGTAGCATCAATGAAAGGAATATAAATAACTATGAATACATATGATTTTTTCAGCATGCTAGCCCCAGCTTCCTTTTATTGTCGATTAAAAAATATATTTTTTGTGGAACCTCTTCTTCTTAATGAAAATGTTGTGTGTTACTTATCGCCGGCCAAAAGAACGTTACAATGCGCTCTACATAATGCCGAAGATTTGGCAAATGCCGAAGATTTTGGCAAAAGCCAATGTACAGATTTCAATACAGATCATCACATAATTTCAGCACGGCCTATGCCACATACTCTCGATGCATATTGTGAAGTTTCGTGGGAAAGCACAAGATGCCTTACTAAAGAAGCCGATAGTACAGAATGTATGGACCATTAGAAAATACATATACAGTCGAGAACGCTTATAACGACCACCGGTTATAACGAACTTTCTTTATAGCGAACACATTTCCTGGTCCGATGTTTTAAAATAGATTTTTCATACAAATCTTTACTCTTATAGCGAACTTTCTTTATTTTGATTCGGTTATAACGAATTTGTTACAAATATATATATATATATATAATACTTAACGATGACAATCCGCACAAAAGTTAATTTCGTACCTTGATTTTGAGGGTATCTTCGGATTTACATATATCATACACCTATGAAAGAATTTTAACAAATTGTAAAGATTACATAAAAAAGAACAAGGACAAAAAATCCGTTTTTGTCATTTGGAACATTAATAAATTTTCCGTTCATATAAATGTGTTTTTTTTTTGTTGTTGTTATTTAGCATAATTTAAGTTTGAAGGACAATTTACAATTTGATTTAGAAATAATAACGAAATTAGTATGATTGTCATTTACACCTCATTAAATACGCCTTGGTTAAATCACGAAGTTTTAATTGTGAAAAATATACACGCCATTCCTGTATTATATTCCGCTACAATTAATTTTACGAATATGAAAGTTACTGCAAAGTTATACCTAAAATAGTACAAAAACATGACGCAGAAAAACATATTTGGTATATTCAGGAAATATGTGTTAGTACTTCAAACGTAATTTGTTCCTCAATTTTTTTTTACTTTTATCTTTTAGAACCACTGTGCAGTGACATTTCTAAGTGGCGCGACTTTTGTCGCAATGCACTATGGCAGGAGTTAAACAAACATTTTTGGAAAATATTTCAGTCATTCCAATAAATAGGAATCCAAAACATAAAAAATTTCGGAAGTACCGTTCTGTGGGGGCTATTTTAAAGTTGACCAATATTGATAGTTTTTGGTAGGAAGATTTGCTACCCACTTACAGCCTGTTTTTGTAAAATTCTAAAGTAACGAATTCGAGTGACTTACGACCAAACCTTTGGTTCTGTTAGAACCTAATTCATTTAAAAAACATGGCAAAATCCCAAAAATTCCGAATAATGGGGTATATCGTTATATGGGGCTACCCGGAGAACTATACAATGAGAACCCAAAATAAGAAATTACAGACAATTCGGTTGCAAAATGAACACAATATCCCAAAATACCCAGCATGCAGGGGGCTTGACCGCCCATTTTTTCACAAATCCATTTTTCCAACATTATAATTCTACACTTCAAATTTGGTGAACATAAATCGCGATTTCAGCCATAGTGCAATGTGTAAATTACCGCTAATTGTATTTAATATTTGATTTAATGAACAGTGTGCAAACAAACACACACCCGTAGTAACGAATTTATTCAGTCATGCACACAATAAAAATTGTATCAGAGGGAGCGAGACAGATATAACACAAATATCATGAACCCGAGTTTTTCTCAGTATGTTTCACTCCACTCAATTCAATTTGCTCCAAATCCTATGTTAAGTCAAGATAATTTCAAATACAACCCAGCTTTTTTGCACCAAAAGAGAATGACTCCTCCTTAAAGTATGTTACAAAACATGTGTCAAAGCAGTTATAATACATATATTTCTTTTTGAGGGTCAGTAAGGTTTCTTTTGAGAGAATTTTCACCGATAAAATAAAACATTCATTAAACATAATCTGCTTATGAATGACTTCTAGTGTTACGTTTACTTTGATCTACAAAAACACAAACACTATAAAATTGCATATAGGCAAGTATGATTTGTCCAAAAAGTAGTTGATAAGGGTCCGTTTTGGCCTCAAATAATTTTACAACATATGATTTCAGAAATATCTATAGATCTTCTAATCTATTCTATATATATATATATATACAGTGGTGGTCACAGAATTAAAACATTTACTGTGGTAAACATTTTGTGATATATATATATATTTTTTTTTAATTCAGAACACTTTGATATACTGCACTTAAAAGATTTAGTGTGAATATAGAAAATTATTGCATGCAATTTTTCCATAAATAACTGTTTTTATGAAAATATATCGATTTTGAAGTGGCCATATAATTAAAACATTGTGTGATTTTTTTACTTTACTGCATTTTTTGAAAATATTTTTAAAAAAGCTCTTTAATTTAGTTAAATTATGTAAACTGAGCACTGATAGAATCATTTACAGATGAAAATATCTGAAAAAAATCTGTAAAATCTATCAAAATTGCCAAAAGTTGGTACAGTACACCTAACATTCAGAAAACACCCTTATTATAGAAAATAAAGGTCCGAATGCACAAAAAATTGCTAGAATTAGTAAAAAACAATTAAAATTCTCAAAATGAATAAATATTTGAAATAAATACTCAAAAAATGGGAATTAACCTAAAGGAACGATTCAATTTCAATAGCCTTTACTAAAGAAGGCCGGAATATGTTTGCAGTATGTGAGAAAATATCGATTAATATTGGTATTTATTATATCAAATCGATTGTTCGAGTAGTGCGGAATATATTTCATCAAAAAATATATCAGTCACAACAGAACGAACAGAGATCAACGCCTATGTTGACGAGTAAAGGTTTCTGGCACACAGCAGCATGATTGATGACTAACTCTTGACCCTTAAAATCTATTGATAATAATATTTTATGAAGAGAATAACTTCCACTTAATCTATTTTAGTAACAAATTAGGAAAAAATTTACACTTTGACAAATATTTGAAGACTTGTGTTGAACATCAAAAAAGCTGCTGTGAGCCAGAAACATTTACTCGTCAACATAGGCCTTGATCTCTGTACGTTCTGTTGTGACTGATATATTTTTTGATGAAATATATTCTGCACTACTCGAACAATCGATTTGATATAATAAATACCAATATCAATCGATATTTTCTCACATACTGCAAAAATATTCCGGCCTTCTTTAGTAAAGGCTATTGAAATTGAATCGTTCCTTTAGGTTAATTCCCATGTTTTGAGTTTTTATTTCAAATATTTCATTTTGAGAATTTTAATTGTTTTTTTTTTCTAATTCTAACAATTTTTAGTGCATTCGGACCTTTATTTTCTATTATAATGGTGTTTCCTGAATGTTAGGTGTACTGTACCAACTTTTGGCAATTTTGATAGATTTTACAGATTTTTTCAGATATTTTTATCTGTAAATGATTCTATCAGTGCTTAGTTTACATAATTTAACTAAATTAAAGAGCATTTTTTAAAAATATTTAAAAAAATGCAGTAAAGTAAAAAATCACACAATGTTTTAATTATATGGCCACTTCAAAATCGATGTATTTTCATAAAAACCGTTATTTATGGAAAAATGCATGCAATAATTTTCTATTTTCGCACTAATTCTCTTAATTGCAGTATATCGAAGTGTTCTGAATTAAAAAAAAATTCAAAAATACTTCAAACGAATCGATGGTTGATCAAAAAATGTTTACCACAGTAAATGTTTTAATTCTGTGACCACCACTGTATATAAGAGTTGCGTTATAAGTGACTGACTGATCATCAACGCCCAGACGAAGCGGCTAAAGCTAGAAACTTGAAATTTGGCATGTAGGTCGGGTTTGGTGCGTAGGCGTGTGATAAGGCGGGCTTTTTGGAAATTCGTACTAAAAGGTATTAAAAAGTACTAAAAACTGTATTACGCGGGAATGGTTAGATGCAGAACTCTGAAATTTGGTACGTAGCTTTGTCTATGACGAGCGTAGTGGAATGTGTGAAAAAATTTTGGAATTTAGTACTAAGAGGTACTAAAAAGTACTAAATAGTATATTTTAATGGAATTGGAAGTATGTATTACTGAAACTTAATATGTATCTTAAGTTATTAAAATAAGAACGACGTGCAAAAATATTTGTTGGAAATTAGTACCAAAGTATGTATTACTGAAACTTAATATGTATCTTAAGTTATTAAAATAAGAACGACGTGCAAAAATATTTGTTGGAAATTAGTACCAAAATGGTACTAAAACTGTATTACACCGGAACGGTTGGAAGTAGAACTCTGAAATTTGGTATACAGCTTTGACAATAATAATCCTAAATGCATATGTGAAAAAAATGGAATTTAGTACTAAGAAGTACTAAATATTTTATTTGAATGAAACCAGTAGAGATACCTATCTGAAAATTTATATGTAGCTCAAGCTATTAGATACAGAATGTTGTGCAAAAATATCTCTTTGAAAGTAGTAATAAAATGATATTAAAAAGTACTAAAACTATATTACGCCGGAACTTTTGGATGTAGAAATCTGAAATTTGGTATGTAGCTTTGTCAATGATAAGCGAAGGGGAATGTGTGAACAAATTTTGGAAATTAGTACTTACGGTACTAAAAAGTACTAAATATTATATTACAATGGAACAGGTACGGGTAGATATCTGAAACATGGTATTTACATTAAGCTATTACAAATAGAACGATGGGCAAAAATATTTTTTGGAAATTATTATTAAAATGTACTAAAAAGTTATGAATATTATATTACAATAGAAGCGATAGACATAGAAATAAGAAACTTTGTATAAAGCTCTTACTATTACAAATGTGTACTAAAGTGGCAATAAAAAGTATTATTTCTAACGGTTAATAGTCATCGTGGTACGTCGATTTCACTATAACAAATATTTCGCTATGCATAATTTTTTTGAAATTAGTACTAAACTGGTGCTAACTATTAAATGAGAATTGAAATGGTATAGATTAAAATCTGAAACATAGTGTGTTCCTAATTAAGTACTAAATTCTGTACTAAGTACTAAATTCTGTACTAAGAGTGGAAAAGTTTGTAAGCAAACAAAATAGTGTAGTGATGAAGTTTCTTATTAAAAGGTCTGGAAACTACTAAAAAATGTACATGGTATTGAACTATTAGAAGTGGTAGAGTTTGGAATACGTGTATGTGGCTTCTAAAATAAAAGTATAATTACTCCGAGCGCCATCAAGAACTTAATAGGATAGAAATTAGTATTGTCTAATATAAAAGAGTCTATATATAATTGCATGTTTTGCAAGTAGGTTAGTGCATAGGCGTGTAATAAGACAGAATTTATTGGGAATTCGTATTAAATGGCATAAAAATACCACTGTGTGGGAACGGAAGAAATATAATTATGAAATTCGGTATGTAGCTTTGTCTATTATAAACAAAATAGAATACGCCAAAAAGTTAGTAAATTGTACTTAAAGGTAACAACAAGTACTAAATATTGGGTACGGTCGAAGGGATAAATATAGGAACCTGTCATTATATACTTATCTGGAACTATGACGATAAACATATATACATAAATATTTTGCAGAAATAATTTCTAAAAGTACAACACTTTGTATACGGCGGTACGGTTGGAGATAGAATTTGGTACAAAGCTTTTTGCATGAAAAACAATGTACTCATATAACATCTATAACAAATTAACTATACGTATTATAGTTTACATCGGAAAAAGTAATGACAGATATCCGAATTTTAGTATTTATCTGTAACTATGACAAAAAAGTATTTATTTATTTATTTCCAACCCCACTACCGTGAATTCCGATGTAAGGAAAATTGATTTTGTGGATTAAAAATACTAAATGTCTGCAACCTTCCCTATACTCTGTATAATAAATGATGTGCTGTACAAAATGTTATGTTACAAATACGTACTATAATGGTACACAAGTACTAAAAAGTACTACATTAGTATTAAATTACCGAAAGAAACAAAAAAGTTAAAAAAACTTGAATTGGAGAAAATAGTACACTTTCAGAAAATATAAAAATAAAATAAGTAAAAAAATCAGTTTTGAAACCGGATATTATGGTGTGATGAGAAATGTTCAACTTTAATACCGTTGAATTTGAGAAATAAATGAAAATAAGTAAATTATTCTCGATGTAGTGGTACCAACGCTTCTTAAGTCTATATTCGAAATAAATGCGGACACCAGGGCAACGCTAGGCCACACACATCTACAGTGTCTCGCCAGAAACATCGGCAGCTTGGTTGGGAAGCCGCCATACTGTCCGGACTTGGCACCAAGCGATTATCATATTTTTCATGCATTTTAAAATTTCTTTAATGGAAAAAATTGGTATCTAGGAACGATTGTGAAAATCGACTACTAGATTTTTTGCAAATAGAGAGCAGGTCTTCTATGAGAGAGAGGCATTATGAAGTTACCTTTAAAATAGCAACAACAAATTCTACAACAAAACGGTGCATATTTGGCCCAAATCGGACATGTTAAATAAAGTCCTATAGTTCATTTAAAAAAAATAATGGATTTCTTTTTCCCCAACCTAATGAATTGGATGCCGCACAATGCTGCAACATATTATGGTTCTGTATGAGAATATGACATGCATATACATAGTATTAAAATGATTACAGGACAAAGATAGAAAACAAATCAGTCGATTATCAAAACAGTTCAATATAGATATGACGGTATGGCTCTCACAGTCACCGGATCTAAATCCAATTGAACATTTGTTATGTACTTTCAAAAACGAGGTGGTCATAGCTAAACCCATAAATAATAATGAGATATGAAGTGTAATTTAAGAAGCTTGACTAAAAGTTCCGCGTGAAAGATGCAAAAACTAGTCGATTTAATGCATCGACGATGTGGAGCAGAGCTACACACCAAAAGTTGGGCAACAGAGTTCTAATTTCTAAGAAAATAATGTATTTTATCTCGTTACCAACGCTTAACATGTACGTTTACATTGTACCGGATTTCGTTAACCCAGTGGGTTTTAATTGTCAGTTACCTTGTATATATGTCAAATAAATCCTCATAAAGTAGTTTAACACCGTAAAAAGTTCTAATGTAAATGCCGTTTAAGTTTTATATAAGAGCCTTAAATGGACTTATGTTATGTTTTCATTGCAGCCGACCACATATCTACAATAAACACTTTTTAACACAATAGTTTCAAACCACAAAACTTTAAGCGATTCCAAAAAAAGAAAATGGTTCTCTTCAATGGGAATATTTCAATACATTACGCTGCTATTATTTTGACCGCAGCTGTGTATAAAATTATATTGTCAGTGTGTTCGTGAAAATATTCCTCCGAAATGGCTTGACCGATTTTGATAAAATATTGTATTTGATCCACAATTTGGTTGCAAGTGGACCTAAATCATCTGAAATACAACATAGTCTTATTCAAAGTTGAAATACTCGACCAAGATCTGCCAGAAACAAGTGAAAACACCTTACGGTACACATTAAAAATACTTAATTTGTATCGAGACTTTCCTATTGCTGCTTGGAGAAAAGGAAACACCAAACTACATAACTTAGGAATTTAGCACGGCATAATTACAGAAGGTAGTCTCATTTGAGAATTTGACGACGACAACCCTTTTAATTTGGAACTCATCTATCAATTTTAAATAATACGAAAAATGCATTCTTTAAAATTGTATGTATGTCGATTGGCAACTTTTCAAGAAATTAAACAAAATATATTTTCTAATGCTGAACATTGCTCTCAAGATTTAACCATGGTTGTTACAACTTATATTTATAAGTTTTAGAGGCAGGGAACTTCAACATATTTATAAATATCAATTATTTATTTTTGCCACTGAACACATGATATGCGTACATTTCGAAGGAAGATATTTTCATTTAAAATTTGAAAGCTGAATACTGTCAAAGGCAAATTTATGAAAAATTGGAAACATATGACTGCATGAGACTACCTTGTATAATTATGCCATGGAATTTAGCTTGGACCTTGAACATACCGAGAAATGACAAGTATTGTTTTAAGGGGCTATGACGAAGAATGTGACTATGCCTGCTCATTGACTGATATTGGCGTTTTTTAGTAAGAAATTCATAGGGAATCAAACCCAAATGTTTTTCTTTATATTATACACTTTCACTAATTATTGATTTGTACTTTCTCCGCACATCTAGAGCGCACAACAGGCCTCATATGGCTTAAGTGTATGTCCTTCTCATGTTGGACATGTGGTGGTGTCACCCACCCCTCTTTCCAACCTAACCTATATATATATATATATATTTTTTTCTACCCAAAGGGATTCGAAGATATAAATTTACAGACAATTTGACTCGCTACCCAACGAAAACATAACATATCAATTTATCGTCAATTCGAGTCTTAAATCTCCACAATACTGAATACTAAAAGATAACATCATATCCCATTTTCAATGTCAAACTATGAGTAATAGTAATGTAAAATGTAAATTCCAATGCTTAATCTCAAATATTGCGAGAATAGATGGGGGTACTTTATCCTTTGAGGTTTCTAAATGGCATACAATTCGGTACGAACATGTGATGGGCCAAATCAAATTCAAAATGTCTTATTGGAATATGGTCCATTCCATTACATACGGCCTATACACAAACAAAATCGGTATTGTTTGTTTCAGTAATGTTTTAAACATATTTGGAATATGAAACGTTAATATGTTCCAACACTCAACCAAAGAATGTGTCGTTGTACGGTGTCGAGTTTCCAAACATTAAACTCAATTATTTTAAGTATTTCGAGCTCGATTTTGATTCTTCAATAATCCCTTAGCATTTTTCCATATTGTTCCATGATAAATTTTTTAAACAAGACGAAAAATAGTCAAAACCAAATTCCTCGAAGGACACATTTTTTGATAAGAATTGATAAAAAATAAAAATACAATGTGACTAAACATAAAATACAAACATTCAAACCTGATAATTTCGAATTTTTTTGATTAATTTTCGAAAATTTTGTGGAGTAGAAAAAAGTTTTTACCTACTCTATTCAAAATCTTCCTATTAAAACTGTCAATAATGGTCAACGTTTTACAAACGAATTCGTTATATTTTTATATTTGGGATTCTTATTGGCTAAAAACCCTCCATACCAAAATTTGTCAATATGGGACCATGTTTCGAAGTAGCCTTCATAGATCGGTACCTCCATTATTCGTTGCTTTGGTAATTTGAGGCACGTTTTTCAACCAATTTTATATTTTGAATCTTCATTGGGCAAAAAAATCTCAAAATGTTCGTATTTTGATGGTTATAACGACATTTTCCCACCAAAATAACTGTAATTTCGGATTGCGGGGTTTGCACATTTCTTGTTCAAGGTTTGCACATAGGCCTCAAGTAAAAGTACCGCTCTATTTTCGGCTGTTTTAAGGTTTTAGTAACGTTTTCTGGGTTCTATTCGGTTAGAACATATTTATACGGAACATTTTCTGCGTATATCTATGTACATATCTTCCATATAAAATTCCCGTTCTAATTGCGTACATTTTAGAACTTTTCTCATCGATGTGGCTGTAATTTAAAACATGACGCGATCCATTTTCGGTACTCTGAATTTTTACTAAAACTTCCAACAATTTTTAAAAATTCCAGAAAAAATAAAAACTCTAAAAAAGATGCTAGGTGCTAGATCAATTTTTTTTTTGTGCTAAACGAGTTTTAAAAGTGCTAAATCTAGCGCTAAAAGTGCTAAATTGGCAACACTGCACTGGATATCCAGCAATTTAAAATATTCTCAACTTTTATGGTCTTTTACTCACTTTATATAGGGCTTATTTCTTAAAAAAAACTACTGTGACAAGGTTTTTAACTTATAGGGGTTGATTTTGCAACCATTTTAATTTAATTTCAAAACCTATATATAACTTTGGAGAATTTCATCACTACTAGATAAGCAGATTCCACTTCATTGAAACCCTAAATATCTTCTGCATGCACCTTTGCGACTTTTTTGGCACACTAGTTGAGATACAATTTTTTAGTCACTAATTTCTTTTTGTAATATCTGTGAAATTGATTAAACGATGGACGTTTGTTGATCTTAATAATGATCAAAAATAATGTATGGCATGATTCTAGCAATGACATTCGCACCACCTGAAATAGTTGCTACAATGTGGGTTTCAAAACATAATTCCAGCTGTTTTTCTTCAATCATTTGTCGAATTTCAAACCTTCCTGTTATATAAATTAGTTTTAAAATGAGTATCTTCCACTTATACAACATTAAAATATCGTCCCCGTTGTTGTTGTATTATCGGTGACAATAAATACGACGGTTGGATCAACGGATCCATTCTGGTTATGCTTTTAGTATTGACATTTTTAATTCTGTATTTATATTTATTTAGAAATATTATTTCCCGTTTTCCCGGGAAATAGTATCGGGAAATGTCGGGAAACTCGATGTAAAAAAATCGGGAAATCCCGGGAATACCCGGGACGGGAATTCTTAACCTCAAACCCTATATGGGAGGTTCATCAAATCTAAGTAAATGCAAACTTTCAATATTCATCGAATTTGATTTCATATTTATAGACGAAGGAGTAAAAAATTTCAAGAACCTTTGTGTGGGAGCTATACGAAATCTTTTTCTAACCTCTACAATTTTTTGTGACCTGCTTTATATGCCAATAATAAACACTTGTACAAAATATAGTCCATCTACGATTACCTCTTACATTTTTGGCCGCTTCAATGATGGGTCTTGAAAATTTCACTATTTTGACATACAAATAATATTCATCCACATTCGATGAAAATTTATAGTTTACTTCTAATTAGGACGAAGAACGAAAAAAGTGTTTTTTTCAATAGAATACACCTTGCTCTATTTTTTAAAAATGTTGTGGGTGTATTGTCATATGGATTTATATTTACATATAACATTGTTCCCATGGAGCTAATTTCTGTATAAACTTTAATTTTATAAATTTTCATTTTACCCTATAATTCTTCATAAGCTATTGTTTTTTAGATTATATTGTTGTTTGAGTGATAAAAAAAGTAATCTATTATATATATATATATATATTCGACCTGTCACCAATCTGAACAATAACAATTAATTCTAATGCTAATGATTATGATTTCAATTGTTTTGTTTTTAATTTCAAGTGTGTCAATTTATATTTTTTTATTATTTTTTGTTATCTCTTAAACAAAAAACATACTCTGGGTACTTCCTGATTTAAAATTCGACAAACATAATACAGTCGAGCGTGCTAAAATCAAATCGATTGTGGTGATTTTGTATGAATTTTATAAATGGTGAAACTAGTATTAGAAAGCAAGGGAGATAGTAAATGCGTTTTATTGTATTATTAATAATAATGTCAACGAGTTAGACATTATACCCTTCATTACAGAAGAAATTTCTGTGACATTGGTTATATATTGTGGAAGCTAGACCTTATGGACAATCCAGAAATGTCTAATTGCAGCTTGGTTACTAAATTTAAAATAATTAAAAAATACATTAAAAATATTTACAAAAAATAGGAGTAATATTCATGTTGTTGCAAACGGAACAACAACATTAATAAGCCCTCTAATTTATTGTCAGGGGTTTTTCAAATCAATGCAGGTCAAAGTTCCCTAGCTGCAAAAATTTCCATATTTAGGCCCTGTCACAATGCTTAATATATTAATACTGAGATTAACTTTTGTTTACGTTCTTATCTTATTTTTATTTAACGATTACTTTCATGGTCTGGAAATGGTAAATAGCGATTGGACATTGAAATCACAAATTTCGAATGACTAAGAGTCTTTTGCTACTTATAATTATATATTTACTAAATCTAGTGTATATCGAATATATATATATATATATATATATATATAGGCTGTAGCTATTTTTTAAACTTTGCACAGTCGAAATCGGTCATAACGACATATTCCCAATTTTCAGGTTTCATTTATTTTAATTTGCTTATAACGGACATGCTAAAAAATATAGAGCAATGTCGCTAATCTGGGTAATCGATTGCAGACCCTAATTCGAAGTATAGAGGTTTTTTTATGATTTACATTTTTATTCATTTAATCATTAACAAGCGTAGATAATATATTAGGAAGGGAGATCTCTCTGCCATCCGAACATGGGCGAACAATGTCTCCCTGGAGAATTTTAGTGAAAATACCAATAGAGTGTTTTGAACTTGAACAATAAATTTTATATTATCGGCAATAACTCTTAAGTTTATTAAATATTTTTATAAATATACAAGCGGGCCCGTTGTCTTGCCATAACAATATCTGTATTCCAAACTTGTTTTTGAATTTCTATTCATACTTGTATAAACAAACTTTCTGGGTAAGAAATATCTATGAAAATTATTGGTATAGATAAACTTTTTATATTTCTTCCCATATACCGATCTTGATCGTTACATCGGAAGCTATACCACATATTTCAATACAATTCTTTGTAGTATAGAGTTTAAAACACATCGTTTATAATACCATTACATTCACATAAAATAAAATTTTTGTTCTTGTGTTATAAGCAGTGCAATTGTCGAACCGGCAAACGTTGTTTTCCCTTCTAAAGTTTCATGGGATATTCTTTTTGTAATAATTGAATTCATGAAAAAATAAATTTGAGTAAAGATATATAAGTTCGACATCAAGAGCCGGAATTGTCGTATTTAATTAATTTTTTTTTTCATTTTTTTTCAAAACGACCGCCGATGGCGGTCATTTTGACCGCTTTCCAATTTCAAGTACAATAGCAACTGTGCATTTAATTACACTTTTGGTGACTTTTTGTACCTCATAGAATTACGTTTATTATAAAAAATTCACCAAATTTTAAAAAAAGTGTCATTAAATGCACAGTTGCTTTTGTACTTGAAATAGGAAAGCAGTCAAAATGACCGCCTTCGGCGTTCTAATTTTAAATTTGCCATTCCCTTTGCAACCTAGAGACCCCAGAAAGTATTTGTATATATTATTGATCAGAATAAAATTCTTTGTCGAAATCACGATAGTGATCGCAATATTTAAGATAGATTTGATTGATTGTTTGGTAATGAAAATGGGATATATCGGGGATGTTGGGCACGTTTTTCAACGGAATTGTCTGTAATTTGGCATTTTGGTTTTCGATATATACCGAACCTTCTTACCAAAGACATTAATATTGACCCAAGTTTAGGGATAATCCCACATATAAAGGTGCCCCCAATATTCGGCATTTGGGGTTTTAGGTCATATTTTTCAACCGAATTGTCTGTAATTTGGTACTTTCAGTTTCCATTGTGTAGCAAATCTCCCTACAGAAAAAGGGCGATATCTACTAACTTTTTACAATAGCCCCCATATAATGGTACTAATTATAATTCGTAATTCGGCTATCATTTATTATTTTGAATTCTCATATGGTAGCAAATCTTTCTACCAAAAATTAAGAATAATGCTTCACTTTTTAATGTTTTAGTATCTGGGAGTTTAGGCACTTTTTTAACCCAATTGGCTGCAATTATATACATTGAGTTCCCATTGGGTAACAAACCACCTTACCAAAAGTTATCGATATCGGTTTTTTTAAGATATCCTTCATATAGTGGTACCCCAGTCCCGAACGACTACTTGTATAAAAGTTTGGTTTGGTCGAACTTAGAGACGTCTTTACTTGTTATTAGATTTCCAATAAAAACCTTACATAATATTAGGCTACTGTTATAAGAAAGTCTTATAAACATATTTGATTAAATTCATATCATGTAATATTCAGCAATTTGGGCTTTTGATGTCTAACATATGTGTGCTTTTCATTTATTTCATTTTAGAACGGAAAAAAATCATTTGGAGGATCGTTAATGGCACCGGTATATTATGCATTCTTATATTCCTGGTTTATGGTTAGTTGTTCTCATTCAAGTTTAATAGACGAATTTTGCAATGTCTTTTTATATTAGTTTTCATAATGTCTTCTTATATTAGTTTTCTCTGTGATTCATATTACCAATGGCATAGAAACACTTTAGGTACTTTAAGGGAACCCCACCCATTCTCGATTTTAATTTTTCAAGATTTTCAATGGGCTGGTAAATCAATACCAATGCTTGTTAAGGTTTGTAACTTTGCACATATATATTTGAAGATTTAAAAGAGAAGAAAAATAATTTACAAAAAAATTTTTGTTATTGTTTTGTTGTTGTTTTTTGTAATTAAAGAAAAGTCCTTATTTATGATGGCGGGCATGATAACTCCTCACTGGAACATCGGAATCCGAAATTTCCAACGGTATTAGAAAGAGTACATGTCTGGCTCTCATATGAACTGAACTGACTCGCTCTAATATTAACAAAATGGCGGACATTTGAAAAAATATTTTTGGAAAATCGCCGATTTTTGACCAAAAACCAAGTTAAAAAATAAGGAAGATCTTTACCGATTGGCTTTATCCTAGTTCATACGATAGCTATACACTCACAGAGAAACATGTAAAAATTTGGAATCGATTGGGTTATTAGTTTTTGAGTTATCGTGCCCGCCATTCGCAATAGAGAAAAACGCGTTTAAAGTTTGAGAAGCCTTTTAGCCGTCACGTGATGCTGGCACAATAAATCGGCTATATTTTCAAGAGTTCTTGAGATTTTCACTTGAAATTTTGGACATTCTTGAATTAGTGTAGATTCGAATTAAATAAAAAAAATTGACCCCGAGAATAGGGAGGGGGTCCCCTTAAGGAACAACATGGAACTATTATTATTATTGTTTTCAGCCAAAATAATCTTGGGCATCACAGAATTCCGTGAATGGACACGAACTCGATTCAGAATGTCTTCTGATATTCCATCCTTGCATTTGTCCCAAAACTAACGTGAATTCTATAGAAAACGTGTAAATACAATACTCGCGTGTACATTCAATGATATACTTTCCATTTATTTTTTGTACTCTCAAATATGTTCAATACAATGTCAATCCAATTGAAAAAAAAATAAATAAAATATTTTGAAAATTTTCAATAATTGACAAATTAAAGCTTAAAAGATTGATACGCTACCAATTTTCGCCCAAAATGTCTCAAAATAACAACTACGACGTGGTGCAATCATAATAGATCGATACTAAATTCGTGGAAATGCAAATATGCTTCATAATATTTTTTCGCAAATTTTTCGCGGTTTTCTAAACCTTCCCTGAAGCTCCACGAACATTTCAACACTATGATATGAAAAATCCGTTCAGCCGTTCTCGAGTTTTAGCGAGACTAACGAACAGCAATTCATTTTTATATACATATATAGAAGATTTACTATATAGACTTTTATTGACCAGATGTCTCGATTGAAATATACATATATGTGTCTGTATATAGGATGCATATTCATATAGAATTATATACAGATTTGTCCATCATAAAATACATAAATGCTTTAGAAAATATACTGTTTTAAAATTGGTAAAAAAATGCCAATCGACATACATACATACGATTGTATGACATTAATTTTTGGATTATATTATTTAAATGTTAAGAACATTTGGATTATTTTAAGATTTTAAAGAAACGGGCCGAACTTTGGATACCCTCTACCATAGGTATACTGACAGGTACTTAAAATGAAAAGAATGAGAAAGAAGAAGAAAAACATTTTTATGAGGACGTCCCTGGAGGCTATACCTAAAGTGAGACCAATATTGATTACATCATGTAGGAATTACGTAAAATTTGTAGTTAGAGGACTGATATAGCTCAATTTCGAAACTAAACATTTTTGGATCACAATACATTTCTTTACGCTAAATGTTAAAAATACCGAAAATCGATCGTTATCATTATATGGAGGCTACATCTAATTGCGGGCCGATATAGTCCATTCTCGAACCTCACGTTCTAGTTTTTCATCTCGATATCCTCCGCAGGTAGAATGATTACAACAAAGTCTTAGAACCAAACCCAAAACGCGGAACAAATCGGGTAAATATTTTAATATAAAAAAATGAGTTATATGGGGATTACCCCAAAAAGCGGGCGAATATTAACAATTTTTGGTAGGGAGATTTGTTACCATATTCGACTACAAAATACCATATTGCAGCAAATTGGTTGAAAAACGCGCTCAGGAACCTTTATATGGGAGCTATGCATAAACGTGGACCGATATATCCCATCTTCGAACTTGACCTGCCTGCAGACAAAAGACAAAATTATGCAAAATTTCAGCACCCTATCTCAATTCCTACAGAAGATAGCGTGATTACAACAGACGGACAAATACCAAATTCCAACGCGTGCAAGAACCCCAAAATTGCGAAAATTTGGGGATACCCATATACAGGGGCTACCCAAATAAATGAACCTGTATTTATAATTTTTAGTGGGTAGATTTACTACCCAATAAGAACTCAAAGTTCTAAATTACAGCCAATTCGGGAGAAAATACGGTAATACTCCGCAAAAACTGAAAATTGGGGTGTTCCCTTATAAGGGAGCTACTGGAAAAAGTGGACCTATATTTATAATTTTTAGTGGAGAAATTTGGTACCCAATAAGAACCCAATGTACCAAATTTTATCTAATTCAGTTGAAAAATGCGCTCAAGAACCCCAAAATTTCGAAAATTGGTGGCACCCTTATATGAGAGACATGCCTAAGCGTGAACCGATATAGCCCATCTTCGAACTTGACCTGTCTGAAGACAAAAGACGACTCTATGCAAAATTTTGGCGATCTATCTCAATTCGGCGCTAGAGTGATTACAACAGACAGACGGACATTCTTAGGACATATTCTGAAATTATCTAATATTAATATTATCGCACTTTCAAATATTGCGCCGATCGCTACGAGACCGCATGAAGTTGAAAGATGACGCAAATGATGATAAAAATCTTTATTTTCTACATTTTTCAAATTTACCGTATTTGTTGTTCATTTACCACCAAATTGTATATGGAAATTGGATCTCGGGGGTTACTCCGCATTGCGTTGCGAAAGCTAAATGCGTTAACTCTTTACTCTTTTAATTTGGAACTTTCTATAACTAAGGCAAACGCTTTCGCAAAATAAATCTAAAATAAGGCAACACTGGCAACATAAAGTAAACAGTAACGAAAAAAATTCAAAAGGAAACGTCAAAAAATTTTAAATAAAAACATATTATTCTTCGGTACGAGTGTATTTTTAAATACATAATTATGGATTCGGTGGAGTTATGGTTAGAAGAAAATGAGAATGATTAACCAATTAAAAAAAGAATTTTAAGAGATCGATCTATAATCTCCTAAAGTGACCACGGGTATGAAAATAAGAGTACGAATTATGTGACAAACGTTATCAAATATTACATTTTTATAGATTTATACAAAATTCTCGTCTCAATAAACTCTATATAGATGTACAGCAATTCCAACTCCAATAAAAGTGGCCGGTGCTATGAAATCGCTTGGAAAAGTTGGTTATCAACACCAAATCGTCCAAGACCATATTTTAGGATTATAACAGCAATCAATGTAGCATAGATTAAAATAAGTTTATGAAAAAGGAAATTGAAATAATAAGAGGCTTTTTCCCATTCTTGTAAATTCCTGGGTTGATTGCGGCAGTTGATGACACCCATATACAAATGATTCTACCGGTCAGGGACGAACAATCATTTTTGAACTGAAAATTAAACCACAGTATGAATGCTATGGTGGTATGAGAGTTTTTCTGCATGAATGTGGCTTATTAAATATTATTTTGCTGTTTTTAGATATGTGATCACCAAATGAGAATTACTTATATATGTAGATTGCCGGTATGACGGTGTTAGCCATGACTCACATGTTTGAGCCCTTTCCAACGCAAATCAAAAATTAATAGAACGTTTCGAAAGAGGAGAAAATAGATGAACTTAAAGTTTAAATGATTTTTTCTTACTTATTTTTTAATCAGAAAGGCATATTTCGGTGGCTGTTAGTAACAAGAGAGTTGCATTACGCGCCAGAAGGTGTGATTCAAATAATGAATGTTTGCTCTGTCCTGCACAATATTTTCGTAGAATTTAATTCACTACTGCCAAGACAGGAAATTGCTGAGACAGAAAGTTTTATTGAAATTGAAATGCCTGTTTATAGCGATAAGAACAGCGAAGAAATAAATATTGCTATGGAAATAAGGAATAACATTAGAAACAATTTGATTAAAATAAAATAACTTTTATTTATAAAAAGAAACCAAAAAAGCATTTAATTGTAGTGTTCATAAAAAACGTATAATATAAAATGTTAAAACTTCTGTATGGCGATTTTGTGTCAGTCGTTCTTAAACTAGGTTGTTTTAAAGGCATAATAAAAACAAAAAATAATAATACATATGCACATTTTTTCAATTTTTTTTAAAGCTATATTTTTTCTTTTAATTCCAACGACTTATACCTTACTAATTCCTTCAAGGAACACCGAATATCGCCCAAAAGATTGGTGGAATTCTTGTGAAATATCCCTTGGGTTTCCACTTGCGTTTTTAAGATGCTATCACGTTCATTTTGTTTTGACAACCGTGAACGTTTGGCTGTTGGTTGATAATGTTTTCATTTTGGGGCGATAACAAAACCTCTTCCACAAGATCTTCTTTGTTGCGACATCTTGACTAGTATTGCCCCTTGTTCGAAAGCACCTCGATGTTGGCAGTCCATGGACGGCTTGTTCCATATGAAAAAGATTTATGATTTCTTCCTCCAAAGCGGGCAATACTGTAAGCCACCACCATCCGTGCTGGAAATACTCACTTTTCCAACCAGGTAGTTGTGAAGGTTTTAAAGTAAAATGTATGAAGATGGTAGCGAAATTCCATAAAGTGCCAAATTCCACAATATTTTATTCCCTCCGCCTGTCCTTACTGTCCAACCATATATAGGCCTTGGCTTAGACTAATTTCTTGTAACATTAGATGTAGCATGTTATTATGAGTTCTTGGAGTGTTAAAAACATCTTTCAAGAAAATCTTTCCGGTTTAGATGTAGCCCTCATATAAAATTCTTGTCCATTTTTAGTTATTTTTATGCGTTCCTCTAAGTAACATTGGAAAATGTAACGAAACTTCAGTTTTATTTACAAAAATTAATTCATTTTTTATTATCATTTCGTATTAATTCATTACAATAATTTGTTTCGACATTCAATGTTACAATCAAAAAAAAGCTTTCGAAAATGAGAAAAATCAAAAAAAAAAAAAAACGGTTAAAAATGGACGACGACTATGCATATTCTCTAAAGGAAATATGGGTCTATCTCGTTTCCTTTTGTCTGTTACGAGATAGACCCATAGTTCCTTTAGAGAATATGCATAAAATCAGTACAAAAATGTGTATAAGTCATCCATTTTTTAACGGTTTTTTTTTATTTTTCTCATTTTCGAGAGCTTATTTTCTTCCCCGAAATATAATAAAAATTATATGGCTTGATATCATAATTTCATCGCAAAGTCCGAAGAAAAATAAATTTAGTCTTTTTATGCGTATTTTTTCACTTTTCAACCGCTGTAACTCAGCCAAAGTATATATCTTGTTTGAAAGGAAAAATTCTACTACTGCTTAAATTAACTGTTCTCAACACAAAAATATTTTTTTAGTCAATTCATTAAGCTTATTTAATTTTTCTTGAAAATTCGTTTGATTAATAGACAAAATTAAAACACTTCAGATAAATATCAAATTAAATAGTTTTGTATCTGAATAAAAAATTTATTCGACGATTAAAAGTGAATATTCTACGTCTGTTTCTAGAAGTGTGTCCATCGTGGAACTGTTTTCGTCATAGTATCCGTATTTCCGGGAATAAATTAATATAATATTTTTTCTATGAGGTGTGTTTACAATTTTTGCAGATCGAAGCTGGCACAAAGTACAGATAACAAGATGGAAATAATATTAAGTTCTTACTGGAAAACAAATTTAGTTTCTTTCAGATTGTATATTTTGAGATTTCAGATAAATGCGGAAGTAGACAATTAAATAATCTTTGTAAAAAATATTCGTTCAATAATTTAATATTAAAAAGTATTTGTGTTCCGGTCGGAAAAAAGTTTGACTTCCGGCTGGTAAAATGCATAGGTATTGTACATAATAAAAAAAAACTTTGAAATTTAATTTCGACATTTATATAATTTATCGTCGGTTGGTACTAGTGTTTATAATTGGCATACAAAGCCTTTTATTTAACAATATATAATACAAAGACTACTTTTTTACTTATGTGGTAGATGGTTTTAGACGTTTCTAGAACTCAATTGCTTTAAGCCTCGATTTTACAAAAGCCTTTGATTCCGTCTGGCATAAAGGCATTTTTTATAAAATTGAATCATTCGTTTTCGAAGCGCAGACGTGTAGGATGATAGCTGGTTTTTATAAATGCGGAGTCTTCAGGGTTCACACTTTGTGTGAGTACTTAGGCAAATGGGGTTTGCTTCAACGGAAAACCTAACGCATCACTTCTTAACTTGAGGAGGTATACGCCCGACATAAACATTGGAAACAACACTATTGCGGTCTCGATAGGTTGAAGTACCTTGGCATAGTGTTTGATAACAAATTGTTGTCGCCATGTGGATTTCATTCTGTCCAAGGCCAAAACAGTGTTCCACGGATACTCTGGAATTCGCCATGAGAGAAGCACCCTCTATGGAGGTGAAATTATTAATTAGGCCAATTACTCATTGTCCGCGTAGTCTGATTTGTCCGCTTCTCAAATGGAAAGGATAAAGAAATGGGAACACTGCTAGCGTCTTCTATTGGTTTGGGACGCAGCCATAACATAGATGGTATCCCAATGAGGCCTTCAAACAGAAGCTTATATGCTTCTGTGCCATTTGAACGCATCGATGGTTTCATGATGAAAGGAGCCTTAAAATTCCTACAATCATGTGAAAGCATCGACAATCACATAGTAAGAAACATCTTTAACATAAATGGAAACCTTTTGGATGTACTCGCCCGCAGACACCTGCCTCCTGCAGCTTTAATAAAGCTACGCGATGAGTGCCTTCTGTGCCTAATGTATTACCACAGAAGGCACCAAAGGTACGATTGGAGAGCTAACCCTGTTTAAAATCAAATCAAATAGTTTAATGTCCATGGAATATTCACATCGATTAGGAGATGTGTTTGTGCACGCTCTAGAATGCCACAAACATCGTTTGATTTGTTTCGTAGTTACGTTCCGCAATAGAAAAAGGCACGAGCCCCAAAATTTCAACCAATCGCAAAATTGTAGCTTAAATAATAATGTATGGGTGATGTGGTTAGCTTTCATTTATTCCATTCTCTTGCCAATTTGCTATAGAGAACCGAGTCGGAATTGTTATCTTGCAATAACGGTTCTCTTTAGAAGCAGCCAACGAAGAATTTAAGAGAATTTTGCAATTTGTATAATTTATGTTTTGCTGATTATTAACGTTTGTACTGTGTCAATGAATTCGATTTCAATGGAAATTCAAAATTTTAACAAACAAGATTATTCTATAGAAACAAACATAAATTTAATGAAAAAGACAATTTGGGAAATTTATCAAAGAAACAGAAATGTAAACAAAATATAAATCCATTGACCCTATCCATGTGAAAGGCCAAGAAATTAAAATGTTGAACAATTCTATTAAAGCAGATAAGACTTGTTGGGCATCTTTATCGGTACATAATATAATTCTCGCTTTCATGTGAGGTTTTAAAAAAAATCTCTTTAACCTTTTTATTTAAGGCTGCGGCCTTCTCACGCGTGTTATAAAATTCATATTTATGCAAAACATCTAGCTTACTCATCCCCAATATTCAAAGTCCATTTTATAGATTGTTGTGGTACATTTGTATTAACTATGCTAAAGAAACAAGTTTATTCTTTATTCTAACCCTGCTTATTTTATAACATGTATACAAACGATATTATATACAAAGTACAAAACGATAATCTTCATAATTTTATGTCCGAATATTTTAAAATCGAAACTGGTGTATAAAATAAAATGTATTTTAATATACTACAATTTGGGCGTTCGCTAATACCATATGTTTTGTATGTTTGCTTCTATTAGGTTTCCAGTAAGACTTTTTTAAACGCATAAAAAATGGGATTCCGTTGACACCAAGGCATACATTTTTTTATTTTAATGTGTTTCAAAAGGTTTTACTAAAAATACAACCTAACTGTTATACAGTAAAAAGTTTGTAACGATTCAGCTGTTTAGACTACGCATTCTAGATCGGGCCGATTTTTAAATCCGGGTACAAAATACTTGATATTTAGACTAGTATTAAAATTTTATAAAGTTTCAACTCGACTCTAGTTGACGTAGGGGATGATAGATACCAAGCAACGGCTCTGATTGGCTTTAACATGGCAAAGCCCAGGCTTATCTTGGTCCCTCTTTCACCTCAATTGTAGACAATGACCAATTGGAATGTGCGCACGTTGTACAGAGCAGGCGCATTTTTCGCCTTGGCCGATGTTCGCCAGAAATAAAAGACGATTTTATTGCTTTAAAGGAAATTCGATGAAAAGGGACAGGTGTAAGTAAATCAGACGATTACACGAGACATGTATTTGGCTGCGGATTTATGGTTAACAGGAAAATTAAAGACCTTGTCTCCAGATTCGCTCCAGTAGATGCGAATTGCTATAATCCGTATAAAATCGAAGTTCTTTTACATCAATCTTATTTGCGCCCATGCTCCGATCGAAGACAAAGATGAGCAGACCAAAGACATATTTTACAAGCGCCTAGAAATAGCATATGACCACTGTCCTGGCCAGGTTTTATTAACATTCTGCTAGGAGATTTTAATGCAAAAATTGGAAGGGAAAATATAAACATCCGCCAATGGCATGATGTTGATTGTCTTCGCGACAGCAAAAAAAAAAAACGTGGTAGTAACCAGCATAAAATTCAAGCATCTCGACATACACAACGCCAACTGGATTTCTCCTGATGAAGCAACGAGAAATCAAATTGATCATGTTGTAATAGACGGAAGCCATTCATATAGCTTTTTAAACGTTCAACCGATCAGAGGAGCGAATATCGATTCGGACCATTACCTTGTAGCAGCCAAGGTTCGCACTTGTCTTAATGTAGCAGCGAAGGTGCGATCTAACACAACAACCTATTCCGCTCAACTTACCCACCTGCTTGAGGAAAACACTTTTTTCCCGATAATAATATAGAAGACGATGAGAAATAATTGCCCACTCGATCAAGAGTGTCGTAACTCTACTGATGTGAAAAAACGCAGTGTATAGGGCAACCCTGCAAACTGCAGCAACACACAATGCGAGATATAATTATCGGAAGAAATGGAGAGAGGAAAAACGTAATTTGACAAAAAAAGAAGAAAGAACAAGAAAAACGCGTGCTTAAGTAAATCGAGATGATCGAGACAATGCAGTGCGGAAATTTTACCAACGAATAAAACACCAAACAGACGGATTACATACCACCTAGCCAAGATGAGGTCAGAATAGCAATTAATCCGCTGAAGAATAATAAAGTAGCAGGTGCCGATGGATTACAATCCGAACTATTAAAGACTAGTGGTCAGATGCTGGTAAGGAGCATGCACCAGCTGATTAGTACAATTTGGTTAGAGGAATGCATGCCCAATGATTGGAACCTCAGCATACTGTGTCCCGTGCACACAAATGGAGTCAAGACGGTATTTGCCAACTATAGAGAAATTAGTCTCCTTTACATCGTACTCCTTCACAACGACTGAAGCCAATGACATTATTGGACCATACCAATGCGGATTCAGGCCTGGCAAATCCACCATTGACCAGCTTTTCACTCTGTGCCAGATCTGGAAAACACCCACGAAAAACACATCGACACATTCATTCTATTCGTAACTATAAAGCCGCATTCGACAGCCCAATCAACTCAGAAGTATTTAAAGTCATGTCTGCGTTCGGCTTTCCTGCGCAATTAATACGGCTATGCAGAATAGCATTAATTGACACAAGGCCAACATTTAAAGTCAGAAACCATCTCTCGGAGCCCTTCAATACCGAACGAGAATTCAGACCAGGGAACAATTTATAGTGTATATTTTTTAACATCTGGCTGAAATGGTCATACAAGATGCAAATATGAACAGAAATAGCACTCTGTACACCAAACAGCAAATGTGAATCGCCTTCACCGATGAACGAATTGAGAAGAAGTCGGCTAAAGTAAGTCTGACAGTAAATGATGAGAAGACCAAAAGACCAAGCTGATACCAACGCGCAAGACGTCCTGTAGACTCGAAATTGGAAACTACAGCTTCAAGGTAGTGAACGATTTTATACATCTCGGTACCGCCATAAACAAAACTAATAACATCAGCTTGGAAATCCGGAGGAAAATAGTTTGGCCAACAAATGCTACTATGGTCGAAGCATGGATACTTGCGCAAGCAGATGATGCAGCTCTTGGAGTGTTTGAGAGAACAATTATCCGGAAGATCTATGGGTCGATTTGCGTCAACGGCGAATGAAACATGAGTTGTGCCATCTATTCATGGTATGTCACCTTAGTCAGACGTATCAAACTGCAGCGACTGCGTTGAACATTTTGTGAGAATGGATGAGGATGCCCCAGCTCAAAAGGCATATAAAAGCGAGTCAACTGATGGTTAACGCAGAAGGGGAAGGCCACAAATTCGATGGAAAGATCCAGTGGAGGACAACATCTCGGAACATGGTCTTTCAATTTGGAAGAGCTGCGCACAAGATCGACTCGCCTGAAGACATATTTTAAGCTCGGCGCATTGATAAATTGACATATCAAATCCTAAGTGTTTGGACTAGTATGAAAATGCATTGAATTTGTCGGCTGTTATTTGTTAACCTATATATACTAGTCTAAACAGCTAGGGTTTGATAGCTCGATTTACAAATTTAGTCGATTTAGATGACATAGTCTAAACGCGCCGTAAGTTCTCCATTCGTTACTAAATGAAATATAAACTTTGCAAGATATACTTGTCAATATACAAACAACGCCTGCAAAAATAGATTCAAAAATATTTGTAGGTTATTATGAAAAGAATACATCGAAATGAACCACAAAGAATTTTAGACGGGTAAAGTCTAAGATTCTGAAAAATTTGAGACTAGATAACCTCAAACAAATTGCTGTCATTTTTATAATCAAATAAAAAATTAGATGATTATAAGAGAAGTACACATTCTTTGTAGACATTATAGTTCCGGAATGTGTATTTTATGTAGTGATAATGGGTAGGGTTCGTTCCTAATTGGTTGGGACTTTCGTTCCTAATTCGTTCCTAATTGGTTGGGACTTTCGTCGGAATAGTAAGCGTAGATACCGGTGCTAGTTTTCTTTTGATTTTGTAATAATTTCCAATTTTTTGAAAAATAAGTTTCCTATCAAACTTTTGCAAACATTTCCTTGACCGGCTGTTTACACCTTTTTGTTTTTTTTTATATTATATTAAGAAAATTCATTAATAAACTCAAATAAATAAATCTTATCACCAATATTTGCTCTTGTGGGTGGACCATTGGACCCTGTTTGAGTGATAATTTTTATTAATTAACAAAAAAAAAAAAAAAAAAGAATTTAATATTATTTGTTTCCAGTTATCATCTGCTTTGCAGCAGTGTTGACAATTTCTTGAAATTGTTATGTATACGAGTTGAACAGACTTCAGGATATCAGCTACAGCTGGTCTATCTATTGCCCAAAAAAGGTGTAAAAGAAACAAAAAAAAATGTTGATTTGATTTTATTTTGGTCCAATAAATGATAATGTCTTGTAATTGAATGTTTAATCGTGTTTTTTGTTTTTTGAAATTTCTTCGTGTGAATCAGTGACCGTAACGACTTTTGTTTTATTTGTATTACAGTAATGATGTCAGGAAAATTCAAAATTGAATCTACGAGCAAAGCAAAGAAAAAAAAGTATGACGAATAACTGAAAATTTGTACATTTAATGAAACTTTAAAATTTTCTAGTCAAACTCTTTATTCTTGGTATTTTATAAACGAATAAATGTACAGACATAGCGTTAATTTGGGAAACGTAATACAATTAGCCTACATTATCAAACATATGTTAGAGTAAATATTTAATTTACATACAATATGTATGTAATTAATGTGTGAGCATAGAATATATAAGCGTGCATCAACCGCAAACTGCGCAACATTTTTTTTTCGCAAAATTTCTTTGATGATTGTAGTTTCCATCACGTTAATCAGTGTCTTAAATTGTAACATTTTAATTAGTGCATAATAATCATGTGCTCGTTTAACCCTTAGCATAGATCGAACAATAGTATTAAGCGTCAGACAGTGCTTTCAAAAATGTGCTAATAATGTAATTATCGCCCATGTGACATGTTCCGCGAGTTTTTGAATTCTCATCCTTTTTCAGATTCCCATTTTATGCAAAATGGTGCGCTTAGTTTCGATCAAGAGTGCGGCTCGAAAGATTAGTTTTGTTCAATATGTTACGTACTGTGTTCACTAACTATTAACAAAAACATATGTCTTATTGGTGTATTTTCTATTTGTTTAACAAAATTAGGAAAATATGGATGCTGATAATTGTCCATGATATAATAATAGAAGGTAACAACAAGTGTTGTTGTAGAACAAACGATGCAACAACCACATGGAAATTTGTTGTTGGAAGTTATACTAGTGTCAACCAAGGCCTATATAAGGTCGGCCAGTAAGCGAATTCATAGAGAAAACTTAAGTTTAACGTCAATTTTTTTGCCGAAGCGAAAACTAATTGTTTCGCCCAAGGTTTATTCATAAGGGTCGTACTCAAATTCATGCGTATGCGTTAGATTTTATTCACCTCAAAAGTTAAATACATGTATTTCAATGAATGTGACCCAAATACGCATTGCGTATAAAAATATAAAGTTGAAAAAATACAACATTGACAATGCGTATTTTCAATTTTTTGTTTTTTGAAAATAGAATTCCAGTCATTGAAAATTTTGTTTTTCTATAAATGTAAACATATTTCGGTTAATAAAAAAATGTTTTCATTCATTTTCGCCGTTTTCAACGGACACACATGTAAATAAGGTCCTTGCGTACTTGGGTAATACGGACGTTCAAACCCTATAAAGGTGAGAAGGTGGGTATTTTAGTACGCAACGCACTGAATTTAGGTACGGGCCTAAGGTTAACAGGGAGGCGAATTCATACCTTAGGGTTTTAATCGCGAAATACCAACCAGAACAGGATAAAAACAGAAAATATCTTTCAAGAAAACGTAATGATAGTTGTGCACAATTATTTTGGTTCGAATAAAAATATTTGTTGTTTATTTATTCAATAAATTTGACAGTCAATGAAGACTTCGAATTCGCCTCCCCGTTAACCTTATGAATAAACCATGGTTTCGCCTTTAAATAAAAAAAACACAGCACAATTTATAATTTGTAGGATAATTTAATTGAAAATCTTCTTTAAGGGAACCCCCCCATTCTCGATTGTAATTTTTCAAGATTTTAAATGGGCTGGTAAATCAATACTAATGCTTTTGGAGGTTTGTAACTTTGCGCATATATAATTGAAGATTTAAAAGAGAAGAAAAATAATTTACAAAAAAATTTTGTTATTGTTTTGTTGTTGTTTTTTGTAATTAAAGAAAAGTCCTTATTTTTGATGGCGGGCATGATTCGAATTATATCAACAACAATTTTGACCCCGAGAATGGGGGGGGGGGGGGTCCCCTTAAACTCTTGAAATGGTCCAAATGTGCTTCACAAAGACGATATAAATTGAAATTTAATTGAATGTTGACAAAATATTAATATTTTTGTTTTGACGTCTAACATAATTTTGTATGTATGTATATGTTTCAAAATATGATTTGACAGCAAACTTTATACTCACCTGTGTTTACTAGCCGATGAAAATGCTGGGAAATGCGAGTTATTCAATGAAAAGAGATTTGCTTCCTCAAACTTTCCCAGCAGGCAGATTAAGTAAATTGAATACAGGAGGACATTTAATAAAGAACCATTTCGAATTGTTTGCGTTCCCAATTTTCCTGTTGGGTGATTTTTAAAAACATAATTTGTCATATTTATATTGACACTAGTATTACGTTATACTCAAATCAGCTGGGTTTTCCTGTTACCTTTTATAATTGTACCATGATAATTGCCCTGGTTCAAGGCCTATATAAGGTCGGCCAGTAAGCGAATTCCTAGAAAAAACGCCTTTGCTGCGTATAGCTCCAAAAAAAATTAATATTATAGTTTTGAAGATAATCATATAGCATTATTAAGGAATTATTGGACATAAGAATTCCCTTTTGGACGACTTCTAAACTGTTCTAATTTTAGGATTATTGGCGAAGCCAACTACCGAATGTCTCCTAAAAAATTAAATTAGTATATTGGTTTCACTTTATTATACAATAATTTACCATTCCAGCCCCTGTATTCTGTAACTTTTTAACAACATTCGATATTGTCTATTTTACAACAATTTCATTTGTTTGTTTTATTGTTTTTACAATAACAAAAGAAATTTAAACAATATAGAATGTTGTTAAAATTTACAGAATTGTCCTACATGATACCCAATTGTACCTGGCGACGAATTGTGGACGTCAAACCAATAATTGGTTAATTGTATGAATTCGGCAGTGTCCACAGCATTGTATATGTCCATTCCTAATGAATAACATCTGTTTAAAGCATTTGCAGTCGTATGTGAAAAAAGCTGGGTAGCCAGTTTGACCTTTCCTTCCTAATATAAAATCTTGAAATGGTTGAATTTTTAAATAATATTCTATGCGAACCTGCTCCTTTGTCTGAAAGATGTTCTTCTGTTAATTTATAAGTTATTGATGTATCAGTTTTGTTTGTGCATTTCAATAAGTCGGCAATAGTCCGCGCGGTTATAATTGAATTACCAATTAACAGTCCTGTATCTATAAAATGGTTTCGGAGTAGTTTTATTAAATGGGAACATCCGCAAATGTAAATACTCTTTCTGTAGGACTTGTTGGGTGACGAAACCATGGTTTTTCTACACTAAAAATAAACTATACTTAGGTTTATAATATGGATAAAGTACAGCTGATAACATCATTGTTCTAGTTTTTAATGCTTCAACTAGATTCTGAGTCAATTATCTAATGAATATATTGTAGACGTTCGAGTTTTTAGATTATTGGATTTGATCTAAAAACTACCGCATAGAAATGGTGATGTATGGTGTATATATGTTGTAGATTTCACTTACCTGGCTAGATTTCACTTACCCAAATCTCTCCACAACTTACGATTTGTTGGGCCCATATCGCAGACCATAGCCACAACGAGACAATCGGCCTCCTTTAAAATGGAAATAATATTGAATAAAATCTCCTTCGTCATTTTACAATCGTCATTTTACAAACTGGCTGTTTCCACGATTTCATGATTCCACTTGCCATAACGACCTGTACGTAATTTACCGGCTTCCGTACTAAATCACGTTGAGCGTCGTATTCGAAGGTTAGAGCAACCTTCATCTCGTCGAATGATAGTATGCAAATTTTTTCCTCTTTTGTCATATAATTGACCTGCCGCATGAATTCGATAGAAGTCCACAATATACCTTCCTGGATAAGGGAAATCCCTACTTGTACAAATGTTGCAGTGTGCAAACCTATGGCGCTCGAAATGTCTGTCCACTGCCACCTTACCGTAGTTTTCGATTTCATCTTTTTAACTTGACCCTCCGTAAAATATCTTTTATCGAATCTAAGATATTATTGGTCTCCCGTTTCAATTCTTTGTTCTCATTTTCCAATCTTTTAATTAATTCCAAGCTTTATAGTCATCTCGGCTTACTGGCCGAACTTATAAGGGCATTTCCCTGGTTTCTACTAGAAGTATGATAATGATATTGGAAGGTGTTAAACGACGCCGCCTTAGGGAATCTGTGTAAGTATTTCGATGTTTGCGAATCATAATCCTGAAAAGGTTTTGGACATCGAAAGTGTTTGCTGCGCGTAGGGATGTATTGTTTTAAATAATATGTCTTGTCTGTCATATCAAGATCATAAAATTCTAGCAATCATTACGGCGGCGGAGGTGGCGGCAGTATAATGGGTATGGATAACAATGACTTTGGTAACAATCTGTTATCGACATTCCCCGATAAAATGACAGTCAGTACAGTGTCCACGGCCATTTTGTCGGTCTCACCATCCAAGTCATCAAAGGGCTCATCGTCTCAGAAAAAATCCACAACATCATTATCAACGTTGGCATTCTCCTCGTCAAATGCGACGGCGACGAATCAATCATACGCTTTTCTTAATAAAAGGAGGCTTTTTATTTTCTTTAATTTTATTCTAGAATAGCTTATCTGAATACAAGCCCTACTGAATTTAAGCCCTATAAAGGACAATAACTGAATCCTGATATAATACACGTCATGTATATATATATATATAACACGATATTGATTCAAAATTCGAATCAAAATGATGTTATAGGGAAAATATCATTTTTTGAAAAGTGGGAGATTCGATAATCGAGATAGAGCTATGCTTCCTTCACCGAAGTTGCTTAGATTTGTTCATAGAATGTGGCCTTTAAACGAAAGTGGTCTATAGACGAAGTTGACTATAGACGAAGTGGAAAAAACTTGTCAGTAAATAGTACTGTTTTCTCTTACACCCCTTATTGGCCTTTAAGAGTAATCCTTTTTCGATCCCTCATTCCTTTTTCGATCCCAAGGCTACATGTGCTCGAATTATATTCCCAATATTTATCAGGAATATAAACATATTGTCTTCCCAAATGTAAGATTTAGAATCTTTCATGTTATAAGTTCGTCTCTTTTTTACGGCTGACAAGGTTGTTTGTAATATAAAATAATAAATAAAATCCTTATTTAACTCGTTTCTACCAAATTTTCGGATTGCTCCTAATTATTGGTGTCATGACACAATAACATTTTGTAAAGGTCACTTCAAAATTAATATACTGCATGTTGCACATCCAACGCCATTTTTTTTTCATAAGTCCAAGTGATTCGTTAAATATTTTCCAACTTACCAAATCTAATTCAAATGCAACCATGTAAATACAATATTTTTAAATAAATTCTAAAATAAATCATTTTTCCATGTTGTTCAACATTTAAATGGTATGTTCCCGTACAGCAAGAATCTACCATTTTTTACTCCGATAACACTTTTTTCCTTTATGATATCGAAGAAAATAGTAAAATCGAGTAGATTCTTGCAGTACGGGAACAGACCAAAAGTAAACAACGACAAAATCAGTTTGAAAAGAATTACCTAATTTTAACCTTTGTAGTGTCAAAACTACTTGACGTAGCAATAATAAATGTCATATTTATCTATTCTAGTTAGACTGTTTTCTATCAATTCTCATCAATAAATTTGTTTCCTGATGTACTTGATTTTGACCATTTGTGGCCGCGGTTGTGACACTATGCGTGGTGGAGGGTATAAAAAGTTCGGTTCGGCAGAACTTATGGTCCTTTGTACTTTTTAAATCTTCTTTATTAAACATAGACGATATCGTCATATTAGAATATGGTTCTGTTGTATGGGATCCCCAATATACAATTTATTCCGATAAAATTGAATCAGTGCAGAAACAATTTCTAATTTTTGCGCTGAGAGCTTTACATTGGAATAGTGACTTTGTGTTGCCTTCTTACACTAGCAGGTTATAATTAATTCGATTGCCAACATTAAAAAGTAGACGTATTATGTTGAACACTATGATAGTAATTAAAATACTAAGCGGTAATATACCCTCAGACTTCCTAATTTCATCCATTAGAATAAATGTTCCTTTTCGATCAAGTAGATATTATCAACCATTATACGTAGATTTTCATCGCACAAATTATTCTATGGGAGATCCACTTAGTAAAATGTGTATTGATTTCAATTCTGTGTATTCTAACGTAGACTTTTGCATGAATATAGACCTAATAAAATCTAATATAATCATATTTTTAAATGAATAATACAAGTTAATAACAAACTGGCTGTTGAAGTAGATTTCTGTAGCTGGTTTTCTATCCCTTCTCATTTTCCATCATAATGCGGATTATGATGCGTACGCGATCCCTACGAAAGGGGAGGTCGCCCCCTCGGTCGGCAGGGGTGGGAAAGTGAGGCGTGGGAACGTACGAACAAAAAAAAAAAAAAAATAATAGCAATGATGAAATTTAAGTTGAGGTCTGATAGTAAATGTGTGATTTAACAATTTTTTGCACAAGACTCTTGTTTTTCTTCAATATAAAAAAAATTATACGTTAAGTTTTAATAACAATCTGTGTTTATATTTTTGTTTATTTTTAAGCCAAAAATATGTTTTTATAAAAAATCAAAGTCTGGTAATGTGGATAAAAAAGCGGAACCTCTTCATGGGGACTAGTTCGAAATAATGGACCCAATTAAAAACAGTTTCGCGAGGGGTATTCCACCTCTGAAAGTTCGATATGCGAAATTGCAGCAGCTTCGGTTTGACTCGGGCTATTCCAAAACATGAACCCATATATATTGCATTCATTGTTACTCAAGTTTGAAATAAATAAAAATGGATCACGCATTACCCCGCCAACTTTATTAATTTCGCCGCTGAGTTCTTTTAAATATAATGCAATAACATTTTGGAATATATTTAGACAACATATATACTATGTTGTTGAAAGAATTTGATTTTTTTACCGTTGTTATGCCGACAATATAAAAAAATGTATTGCACATTACGGTTCCCTATCTCATTTAATTTAAATTACAAATTCATTGATTGACATATGAATTCCCAATTTCTAATCAATGACACAGCAAGTGTTGTACAACGGACGTAAATGAAATCACACGCCATAATCTCTAACTCATGAATTGTAAGTGTTTTACAAATTCATTTATATTTCTCTATAAATTAATAAGCAATTAAAATTGCATTGGAGCAGGAACAACCGTTCAAATTTTGTATAATCTGGAAATTAGTTTAATTTGACGTCTCCGATTTTTAACACTGATAAGTATTGGAATTTCTTTGCAATTACTAGAAAATTACCAGAATTCCTATTAAAATTATTTAATACTGTAAACAATATTAGAAAATCTTGAGATTTTGGTCTAGTATTTTTCATTTTGGGCTAGTACTTTTCATTTGTTGCTCTACATGTTCACGTAGCGAACATGGGTTTCGTATAATAAAGATATTGAATGTCTTGCTGTGGGTCTCTTGTGTAAAGGAGAGAATATTTAGTTAAAGAGGGATCTATTTTTGTCTACAGTCCACTTGAGATAAGAGATTATTTTGGTTCAATATTTGTACACAAGAATAAGAAAGGAGTTTTTCTGTTGCCACATGTGGTATGTTTGGGTGAGATTACGGGGAGTAATCTTCACTACAGACTGATGAGCATGTGTAGTGTACTTGCCACATGTGATATAAATAATTGTGTGTGTTCACTTTATGTGTTATGGCAGATGCACTCTATCTCTATCTCTCTTTTTTACACATTAGTCTAAGATAGGTTAAGTCATATTGTAATATTTAGTTCTTAAGGATCACTTTTTTATATTAATAATTAGTGTGTAAATGCACAGCAAATAAGTAAGACGTGCTGTCACTCCACGGACAATATCCGCGTTAACTATATAACAGATCCCTCGTTTATCACTACAAGAACTACGTATTTGCTGCGGTTTAGATTTTAACATTTACCAATGATTCCTTGTAAAGTGCCCATGGTATAATAATATAAGGTAACAGCAAGTGTTATTGTACAACAAACGATACAACAACCACAAGGAAATTTGTTGTTGTATGTTATACTAGCAAGGTAGATACATAAGGTAGCCGCATCCAAGGTATATTAAGAAGGTAACCGTATCAAACCAGCTGATGGTAACATTATATGTCATAACAATTTGTTGTTGTTTTTGATTTTTTTTTTTTCAAACCCATTTCGAAACAAGAATTTAAAAATTGAAATATATTTGAAAATAAAGAAAAAAAAAGGATAAAAAGGGATACCGGTAGGCTATGGAGATGATATTTCTTTAAGAAGTCAATGGAATCAAAAACAAGACTTTGGGATCAAAAAGAAGATTTGGTTCGATAGGACGTTTTTGTCTTTATTATATATTGTTTTAAAACATTTCATGTGAGGGCATGATAAAACTACGTAAAGAAAGCTTAAATCTTGTTATCTCTCACTACATCCGATGTCACCAACATTATCACATTTAAGGCGCACTTTTGATGTATTTTTCTACTCAAAAATCAGATATTTACACAACTTATTTTAAAAATTTTCAATTTTCAAAAAGTAAACAAATATTTTTCTTTTTTCAAAATGCTTAATTGTGATTGGTTGAATTTAATTTGCTTCGAGTTTTTTATGTCACGGCGAAATTAGTATTATTCGCCTGGTAAACAATTTTGACATATCATGTTCCCAATTCGCCGATGCGGCTACCTTGTATATCTACCGACATATCAAATTTGAAGCGAATTTCATTCAACCAATCAGAATTAAGCATTTTGAAATATTAAAAATATTTGTTTACTTTTTGGTAATTTTTAAAATTGTGAATGTTTGTGCAAATTCAGATTGGTGAATGAAAAAGAACATCAAACAGCGACTTAAATTCAATGTAGAGCTTAGAAACGGAACCGGACGTGGACTATTTATCCTTGAATATTAATGCATTCCATGGACTCCAAATGAAATTCGAAACAAATTTTAATATACTATGATAAAGACATAAAAAACGTGTTTCGGGGTCGGAAATCAAGCAAAATTTAACTGCTCCAAGATTCACAAATATGGACAAAATATTACCTTTGGTAATAGTCTTATATAGTACATGATTAGATTTATTGAATACCAAAAGACCCAAAGATTATATAAGACCAACATTACATACATAATAACAAACGGTATTTTTTTAGAAGGTAAAAGAGCTATAGAGACCAAAATTTCCTCTTAGGCCAATAGACATTTTAATAAAATTCTAATGGGACATTTTACAGAAACCGAAAAATGCTTATATACAATCAAAAGAACTATTTATCGGCTTAAATATCATATTTATTTTTCCAAATATCCAAAAAGTGCTTCTTTTCAATGGAAAACAGATCATTTTATAAAAGTGGGTGCTTTTATAGCGGCTTATCAGTCATGTTTCCATCCGTAGTCTTCTTTACCACCAAATGCTCTTCTTTTTGAAATCTCAATTCGTTTCTTGTTCTTAGTTGTTTGTTCGTTATCTCCAAATGTTTCCAGTTTCTATTTGGAATTATATTTATTATTACGGCAAATTAAAACAGAAAATATATGTTGTGACATTTAATGTTACCATCACCTGGTTTGCTACGGTTACCTTCTTGTAAACAAACGAAAAAATTATGAACAAATTATATTTATTTTGAAAATGAAATATTTTCGAATCCTCAAAATAAAATTTGAAAAACATGAATCTATCAAATTTATATTTCTATCGCTTCCACATATTTCCTATAATTGAGCCATTGCTACTTATATGTGTAACACATATGAAAATGCAGGGAATTGCGAGTTATTCCATGAAGAAAGATTTGCTTCCTCGAACTTTCCCAGCAGGCAGATTGAGTAAATTGAATAAGGGAGCACATTTAATAAAGAACAATTTCAAATTGTATGCGTTCCCAATTTTCCTGTTGGGTGATTTTTAATAACATAATTTGTCATATTCATAGTATTACGTTGGAATCAAATCAGCTGGGATTTGCTGTTACTTTTTATAATTGTACCATGTAAAGTAAATATAGATATTTTGTTTTTGCAATATAGTCAGGCTTAATCCCAGTTTGTTGTTTTTATAAAAAACAACTATTTATTAGTGGGGAATGTATGGCATTGTCCGCCGAGGGGTAAGGCAGGGAAGACTATAGTTTCGGATCTCGCCACTGATCCTCATCAGTTCCCTTAGTTTTTTGTTGGGATATTCTCCCCAGAAGCTATTAATAGCTTCTTTACAAAAAACCTTTCAAACCCAAATGTCTCTTGTGACAATTCGAAGTTCTTACGTTTCCAGCGATACGACTCCAATGAGAAGTTCGTTTCGTTGGCGCCTGACTTCGTGGTCAACAAGGCATTTACAGACAACTAGATTACATTTCCCACTGCTATGTGTCGTCACTTTGTGACGAATGCACATAACGTTATGACCGTGCCTCGTCTACAACTTCAGTAGTGTTGGCGGGTTATTTGATACCATTTGTATTTTGTTTTTGCAAAATAGTCAGGCTTAATCCCAGTTTGTTGTTTTTATAAAAAACAATTATTTATTAGCGGGGAATGTATGGCATTGTCCGCCGAGGGGTGAGGCAGGGAAGACTATAGTTTCAGATCTCGCCACTGATCCTCATCAGTTCCCTTAGTTTTTTGTTGGGATATTCTCCCCAGAAGCTATTAATAGCTTCTTTACAAAAAACCTTTCAAACCCAAATGTCTCTTGTGACAATTCGAAGTTCTTACGTTACCAGCGATACGACCCCAATGAGAAGTTCGTTTCGTTGGCGCCTGACTTCGTGGTCAACAAGGCTTTTACAGACAACTACATTACATTTCCCACGAAGTCAGGCGACCAGTTAAATTTATGAAAATATCTATATTTACTTCAGTAGTGTTGGCGGGTTATTTGGGATACCATTAATTTTGTTTTTGCAAAATAGCCAGGCTTAATTTAAAACATGAGTAATATGAAACTTTTGATCATGAAAGCTAAAACCGCAAATTTAGAACATTTTCGAATAAAACTCTAATTAAATAGTGATAAAATCAGTTTTTGTGATATACCTTTTTCTATAATGAATGTGTAGTCACACAGCCCTTGCTCGTGCCGAAAATTAATATTTGTTAATTAAAAATATTAACTAATTGAAAGCAATAGAATCACTACCATCAATTTATTTGAAATTTCGATTTGATTGTTAAAAGTACTTTCAGTTCAAGATCATACACGCACGATGGTCGTGTGAATTTTTGATAAAGATATACACATTTCAAGTATATTGGTCGACAAATTGGATGGGACCCCGTCAAAATATGGACTGATTTAAAATATTCAAGTATGTATTTTTTTGCATGAAGATAACAACGATCAAGACAATCATTAGAGTAATAATTTGAAACATTATATATTTTCTCTTATAAATTTATAGGAGTAATGACATGACATATTTCAAAAATGTTTACATTGTACCAGAAATGGGTGTCTGGAAAGGTGGAATAAGAGAGAAAATATTTAATTTTAAAATCTGAACTCTGAAAAAAGTTCTGCGATACGGAATCAGTAAATGATTGGCTACTAAATATCTTACCCGCCAAATGCAATATACAACCCCGATGAGTCAGCTTTATTTTTTAAAGCATTGCCTTTCGGACCATTGGCAAATAAAGAAAAGTAGTAACAAAAATATAAAAATAGCAACAACACGCAAAAATTAATCCCTACCCATTTGAATTATTTTTCTAGGGTCAAATGACGTTCGATAAATGAACCAAAATAAGGGACGCCGAATTTTAAGCTATAGGAAAGAACATATAACTTTTTATGGACAATACAATCTGTCATAAAGTAGCTGATGGTAGTCTTTGGAGAATTTAAAGATTGTATATTTTGCTTGCTGGGAATCATGCATAGTGCATTTATAGTTTAGAATATAAATTTAACTAGCTGACCCGGCAAACGTTGTTTTGCCTTATCAATATTGCATCAAAAAACATTTGTCACTAAGTTTATATCAATAAAAATTATTGGGGTAACAATGCAGGCCCAAGCACATAACAGTTTCAATAGAAGATCTTGTTTTGTTATTGCTCCAACGTTTTGACATTATCTTTTTTGTCCCTTTTTGAAGGATTCTTAATTACAATATCATTTTGTTCATGTCCAACTGTCCTTCTGACTTTTATATTGAAATCAGCATATAACTTGAGAAATTTTAGATTAGCATACAAATTTATTGGTTTCCGCACAGTTACAGATATATTTAATTTTTAAACAAATTGTTAATTAGTTTTCAGATTGCCGTTATAGATTTGTATATGTGTGCTATATATTATATGTATAGTTTTCGATAGTTAAGGGGAAAAAGTTTGGCCTCACATTGTTTAACAACTTGATTTCAATTTAACACTTGAATAAGTTTATGGTTACATAGGAATACTAATAATGCTATCATTACCATTATTTTCGTTGATGTTAATTTTTGCATTATTAGTATTAGAATATACACATATTTTATGAAATAAGAAGTTTTGATCTAACTCAAAAAACCATATGTCTTTAAAAACAACAATTTATCTAAACATTAAAGCTCGATAAAAAAATTGGGGAATTGTAAATATTACTAAATATATTTGTTTTGGCGGAATCTCACAATTAGTTTTAATATTTTCCTATTCTGACCAGTTACGATTTATAAGTCCGTTATAGACGTTTTCGTTTTTACTAAAACATATGTCTATGTATTGGCAATTTTCTCAAAAATATTCCTGGTGTTGTTTCCTATTAAGGACACGATCAAGTTTTGGTCAGTGGCCCACATATCACATGGGATATGTGTTATATTTATAAGTTCAAAATAATTTGTTCCATTATGGTGAATTTTTAAGTACTTGGAAAGTAGTAACAAAATGCCCATTTAATTTAACTGTAATGAAACTATATGTAAATTTATGTTCATATAAAATAGCTTTTTTCAAGGCAATGACAATCCAATTGATTGTAGAAAATTAACATTATTTCGCCCAAAATATGTTCAAAAAGAACTACGAAGAGATGAAATCATAAAGGTTCGATATAAAATATCTTTCAAAATATATTTTGCAACATTTTCGCGGAATTTTCTCAAAATGTTCTTTCATTAATACCTTTCCCCTTCAACTACAGACTAACAGAAACTTTAAGCAAAATCGGTTCAGCCGTTTCTTTAAAATAATTTTTGCAAGTTTTGACTTGCAAAAATTGCCGAAGGCGATCATTTCGACCGTTTTTCAATTTCAAGTACAAAAACAACTGTGCATATAATGAAAAACGGTCAAAATGACCGCCTTCGGCAATCTAGTGTTAATGTAAACATATTGTTGGAACAGAGGCACCCCTGGGAGACAAACAATTATCATTAAGCTTAATAAACAACAAATACGATACACCATCAACAATGAAGCTTGGTGTTGGTGCTCCCACATTGTGTTCCTTTTTTGTGAACAGACAAGACGATATGTGCGCATATAAAGTGCTATCCAGCGTCCTGTGTGATCGACTGAAGCCAATGGTCACTGACATTATTGAACCCGATCCTGGAAAAAAACCCACGAATAACACATCGACACATTCAACCTATTCGTCGACTATAAAGCCGCATTCGACAGCCTTATCCGTTCAGAGGTGTTTAAAGCCATGTTTGCGTTTGGCATTCCTGCAAAATTAATACGGCTATGTAGGATAACTTTAACTGGTGCAATGTCAGCAGTTAAAGTAGGAAAGGACCTCTCGGAGCCCTTCAATACCGAACGAGGATTCAGACAAGGTGACAGTTTGTAGTGGGACCTGTTCAATATCCTGCTTGAAAAGGTCATGCGAGATGCAAATGTGAACAGAAATGGCACTCTGTACACCAAACAGCATATGTGAATCACCTACGCTGACGACATCGACATAATCGGTCGAACATTGCGAGCGGCAATAGCCATCTTTGAACGAATTGAGAAGGAGTCTGCCAAAGTGGGCCTGGCAGTAAATGGCGAGAAGACCAGCTTGGATTGTATCAACAAGACTTGGATTGTATCCATTAGACTCGGGCCAACTGTGGAACTCGAAAACTGCATATACAAGCGAGCCATGTGATGGTTCACGCAGAAGGGGAAGCCCATGAATCCGAGGGAAATATCAAGTAGAAGACATATCGGAAAATGGTCTTTCAAATTGGATGAGACGCACCTTGAAATCTTTTTTAAGCTCGGTTTATGGAACAACCAATCTGTCATAAGCCATCTAAGTAAGTACTGAAAAACATTATTCAGGAATTTTAAAAATAAGTACGCTGAAAGTCGATATTTATTGAAACGCATATGGGAAATTACAAAAATCTTTTAAATTCCTTGAAACTGAGGACTGCAAGGTTATAACTCGCGAAATATGAACATATTGCATATAATTTAAATTAATTTCTATAAAATGAAGTGTTCTTGTAAAAATCGTAAACTATTGGTAATAAACAATAACTTGGGTGGAAACTGTGATGATGGTAATGTAAAAAAATGGGTGAAAATGTGTTGAAGCCAACGATTTTTTTTGTGTTCTTTCCTGATTTGTGGCTAAACTACACAACGAACGCACATGTGATCAAGGACTAAGTTGCAGAATACCCCATGGATAAAAAACATATTTTTTGAGTCTAAAATTAAGAAAGTCCATTCAAATTCCGTGGAACCCCCGTGATTTTAGTCTTTTACGTGCCGGATTAAATTCCGCCCAATAAAACAGCAGATATGGGTACCTTGAATGTGGCAAAAACTGCAAAAACTTATTTTGACAAATTCGCGTATATAATCGCGTTTTTCTTCGAATTGATTTCACATACACTCATTCTTGTGTTATCATATTCGCGAAACTGTGTGAAAATAGGTCAAGAATATATCGATACGCGAATAATATGCGTATTGTATCTAAAATCGATTGTGGAGGCACATCCGCGGTTCTTAACCGATCCTTTTAAAATAGGTGTCCTTTTGTGTATTTTCATAGGAGATTACTGTAATCGGATGCGCATAAAAATCGTATGCACGTTGCGCCATTTTTCGTCATTTTTAGGGTTTTTGCCTAGTAATGCAATATACTGCAATATATTTAGTAATTTTTAAAGTCAAAACTCTTAACAGAGGAATCTACCGATATTTAACAATCATCAAAAATTAACTTATTTTATTTTCAGATATTTTCATGCTATTATTTGGTTTACGCGACTATTAAGGCGTGTTTAACCATTTGTCAAGAAATTCGCAAATTACAACAAGTATAAATTCATTAAATTTAGATTTGAAATACACCTAAGTCTGTTTTTACATGGTCTTTTTGTACACGGTTTTGATATAACACGGTTTCAAAATTGAATATTTTTAATTTTTTTACACGATTTTGAAATTTTATATAATTTTTTATATATATTTTTTTGTCAAGTATGTTCATATCACAAAAAAGTATTTGTGAAAGAAAAAAGTCTGAAACCATCGATAGTTTGCGAACACTAGCTTAAAGATTTAAATGAATTTCCCTTTAGCCCGTACAAACAATTTTTACTGATCAAAGCAAATGTGAAGCAAATGTAATTTAGGGGAATTAAGATCAATGTCTTTTTTACACGGCTTCTTCTGGAACCAATCTACCGCGTAAAAAAAGACTTAGGTGTACAAGATTTAAAACCGCTGTAACTTTTGTACGCAGCATCCGAATTTGTGAACGCTAACAGATTTCGAATCAGCATATTTTCCTTAACCTATGTACCAAAAATCGTAAATGTGCTCGCAAAAATTTTTTAATTTTTTTTTTTATGGAATTTTTTATGAATTTGAAAAACGGTCAAAATGATCGCCTTTGGCGTGTTAATAAATATGGTGTATTTATTGTTTGAGATTGTTTTATTATACATAAATCTAATAAAATTAATGATTAATTTCCACCATTCTCTGTGCACGTGATTATTCGCAACTCATCACCTTGAATGCGAATGTTATTTCGAAGCAATAAGAACTTATCACTATACACATGTGACCTTAAATATTTCTAGAAGAACAATTGCAGAAAATGCTGAATATCATATATAATTATGACATTTTTTGGCAGTTATAATTTATATGAAAGCAATGCGTGACCGGGAAAAGTGATTATTTAATAAAAAAAATCCCTAACAACCCATATAATATTGAAACCACTAACATGGTATGGTTGGTCGAAACAATTGGTGTATTTATAATAGTACTAAATGACTTCAATATGTTAAATATTATTCCAATAATATAAATATTTGTGGATTCAGCAATATTATCGAAAATTCTTGCATATTTTTAAATAGTTAATATTTCATTGGAAAGAGGAAACCCCAAATACCGAATGATGCAATATGTATTAAAACTTACCAATGCAACATTGTGGACAGATGTTGTTGTGTTCTTGATTTGTATTCGGAAGCAGTTTGAATATGCAATTAAATGAATATGCCGATCAACAACAAGACTTTGTCTCTTAATTCACAGTTGAAGAGAAATTTACATTCTCTTAAACCATTCACAACTTAAGAAACGAATGAATTCGACTAAAATTAATATAATCGTGTATATGAAATACATATTTTTACATCTTCCGTTATTATTGCAGGAGTGTGGAAAGTTAACAACTTTGATAAACTCCGGCTGCAGTTAAACATTAGCTGGTTGTACCATTTAACTTAATTATACTTAACAACAATCTGGCAACTACTTTTATCTATAACTGTAGGTTCTTAATTTAAAAAAAAAACTCAACAATTAATTTCTGGAAAGGAGTATACGAATATAAACATAATTAAAAAAGTGATTTAAGAAATTGTCATCGTTTCTTATGAAATTTCTAATGTTATCAATGAAAAGTTTAAAATATTATGATATTAAACAATGAGTTCACTTATTTGCAATAGATGCGAATTGAAAATATTGCATATTATAACAAGTAGAAAGTGTCAGTCTGTGTTGCCTACAGCATACCTTATTACACCTTTATATAAGGTATGTTTTCGAATTTAATGTTGACCAAATCGGTTATTCAATTTTGACCCTTTGTGAAGGAGTTAGCAAAAGGAGTGGACAAATGTATCTAGGCTTAGTAAATATAATAGGTTGTAGAATTTTTGGTTACAATCGGATAGTCCGTTCGCATGATATTATAAAATTGATCTTTTTAACAAATTTGACCATTTTTGGGGGATGTATCACAAGGAGTGTAAAAAATATTACTATGTGCAAAGTTTGGATGAAATCGGTTACTTCCTTCTAAAGTTATCGTGCGTACCAATATCACTCTAATTAAAATCGTTTACATAAACTACGAGTTTTCCAATAATATATTTCAGTTTTTCCATTTTAAAACCAGTGAGCGGAGCAGTATAGTCGAACGGGACCGACCATATAATACCCTACACAACTTCCAGGAAAATCTAACTTTGCGTTATTTGCACCCTCTTGAAACCTGACTAAAGGTCAACATATATTACTAATATTCAGTAGACGAGGGATGTACTTGTCCAGATTCTCTTTACCGTGGGTTATGTTGTGATGTTGGGCCTGAAATTGCGGCCTATAGATCGACTCAAAAAAAACTAAATAAATAAAATAAAAACAAAACATGTTAAGTTTTCGGTCCACTTCATCAAAAAATTATTATCTGATCATCACCGAAAGTTATAGGCGTTGTCCTCGACTATAACTGGAATCTCATGGAAATTTTCAAAGCGATCAGCGCTATATTTTCTCCCTCTAGTGTGGTTTTGTAAATATTTAAGTGTAGCTCCCACATCTGAGTACATACGACTATATAATTGGTATCAATTTAAACGTCAACCACTCCTCTTGAACATACTATCAACTTTTTGGGTCTAGGGCCTTCAGGGGCAAATATATACACCATATAATACAAATTTCGTAATTTTTCACACAAAAGTCAGGGTCCGTTTGACCCGCTAAATATTGACCGATCTATATCAAAACAGGCATGCTTATTCTTTGGCCCGATCCCCTTCTCCATGAAAAAATTCGCGGTGTTTGAGCCATAATTGCGACCTTTGTAGCGACCAGAAAATCAGCAAAAAATAAGGTTTTTGGTCCATTTCATCCCCTAAATATTAACCGATCCTTTCCAAAAACAATGTGACCTGTAGCACAAAGCTATAATACCCTGACAACATAGTTGTGTATGGTATAAAAATACCAGAAAATTTCTCAATGAAATTTTATGGTTTGTTGAATGGAAAATTAAAACCAGTGAGCGGAGCAGTATAGTCGGACGGGGCCGACAATATGATACCCTACACAACTTCCATGAAAATCTAACATTCTGTGGTTTTATATTCTGAGATTGGGCAATATTTCGCGATATTTGCACACTTTTGACTATGGTCAAAATGGTACTAATGGTACTTATAATCAGTACAGCCCTCTAATTACCGTAGGTTGTGTTGTGATGTTCGGCTTTCGACTCGAAAAGTACAAACAATTAAGTTTTCGGTCCACTTCATCCGAAAAATTATTATCTGATCATCACCTAACATTTTAGGCGTTGTTCTTGACCATAATTGGAACCTCATGGAACATTTCAAAGCGATCAGGCTATATATTCGCCCTAAAGTGTGGTAATAGGTTACTAAATAATATATGAATACGTAAGCATCTGTGAATATTTAAGTGTAACTCCCGCATCCGAATACCTACGACAATATGATTGGTATCAATTTAAAAGTCAACCACTCCTCTTGGATATACTATCAATTTCTCGGGTCTATGTCCTTCAGGAGTAAATGTATACGTCATAGAATAAAATTTTTGTAATTTTTCACACAAAAATCAGGGTTCATTTGACCCGCTAAATATTGACCGATCTTTATAAAAACAGGAATGCTTATTCTTTGGCCCGACCACCTTCTCCATGTGAAAATTCGCCATAATTGCGGCCTCTGGAGCGACCACAAAAAATTTGACAAAAATAAAGATTTAGGCCCATTTCATCCCCTAAATATTAACCGTGTTTACAAATTATAATGGACAGACGGACGGACACACATGTCTATATCGACTCAGCTAGTCGAGATATGACGATCGGTATACTTAAAGGTGGGTCTAGGATCAATATTTCGCGGCGTTACAAACATATAATACCCTGACAACATAGTTGTGTAGGGTATAATAAAATTAATCTTTCGTACGGATATGTGTTATTCATTAAGAACCCAAAATATCAAATTACAGCCAATTCGGTTGGAAAACGAGTCCAAAATTCTCATAATATCGAATGTTGGGTGGTGCCGTTATGTGGAGGCTATTCTGAATCATAAGTCAATATTAATAATTTTTAGTAAAAAACGTCGTTAGTGCCACCAGGTCGAACTTTTTATACCCTCCATCAAGTGGAGTTCATACAAAATTTCTTAAGTCCATCGGGATATTTATATGGGGACAATGTTATGGTGTTATGTGACACTCTGTTGGAAAATTTTAACGGGACTTTTTTAAAATTATTTTTTATTCACCCGGAATCCAATGAGAAAATTCGGATAATAATTTATTAATACCGAAAAATAAACGGAACTTTTATATGTGGTTTTATCAATAATTGGACCTATATATGCACCGCACAAATTTGTGTATAAAAAACGAATTTACATATAACATTTAATCATGATTAAAATCTGAATCAGGGTTTATTTTCTTGATCAGGTAATGGTGAATTCGCCACGATTTGTCATCGTGCGGCAGGGTTTATTTTAAATCATCTAACAGTAAAATGACATTGATAATTGTTGGTAAGAAGATTTGACACTATATAAGAATTTGATTGAAGTACGACTCCATGCTTCCAAAAATACCGATGTTTGGCATGTAGCGTTATATGAGGACTGCCTAAAAATGAACCAATATTGATCATATTTAGTGGGATTTGGGAAGATTTGGCACCATTAGAGCCAATTTGGCTAAAATGTGCCCAAAATACCGAATAATGGAGGTTACCCTGATATAGGGACACCCCCGGAAACTGGGTCAATGTTAATCATTTTTGAAGCTTCCCAAAATACCGAGGTTTGACATGTAAGTTATATGAGGGATAATTACGATGTGCTGCAAGCGTCATGAAAAATTCAACCGTAAGTGGACTGTATAAATATAAATGTCAAGCTATGTTAATGACAACAGAGCGTTAGCCTCATGAAAATTAGTTTTTGCATTCGTAAACCAGGAAGGAAAGTAGTAAAGTCGGACTGGGACGACTATATGATACTCTTCACCATTTTGGGTATATTCCACATATATTGACATGAAATTTAACTAATTTAAATACAATAAATACACTTGTCACAAGAAACAAATATATAAAAGAGGTTCTTAAAAATACTTCAACGCACAAAACATTCAATTATAGTAACTTCAGTACATTGTACAAAATTGTGTGTCGTTCGCCCAAACTGTGGGTCTTTAGTGCAAAATTTACATTAAATCAGACGAAAATATTTATGGGAGCTAAATCTAAATCTGAACCGATTTTCACTTAGCACACATCATTCTGGACCTAATTCAGTACCCTGTGCCAAATTTCGGGCAAATATAAAGCTATATAAGGACGTTGGAGCCCCATTTATCTTAAATTGGACGAGAATATATATGGGAGCTAAATCTGACCCGATTTTCTCGAAACTTGGCACATATCATTCTAGTCTCAATTTAGGACATTATGCTAAATTTCGAATTTAAAATTTTACATAAAATCGGACAAAACTATATATGGGAGCTATATCTAAATCTGGACCGATTTTATCAAAACTTAACACACGTCATTCTAGACTCAACTGAGTACACGTGTCAAATTTCCTGCAAATCGAAAGATATATAGGGACATTCGAGCCCCATGTACCTTAAATCGGACGAAACTATATATAGGAGCTATATCTAAATCTGAACCGATTTTCACGAAACTTAGCACGCATGATTCAGGTCCTAATTCAGAACTCTATGCCAAATTTTATGCAAATCGAAAGGTATATAGGGACTTTGGTCGCCCATTTACCTTAAATCGGACGAAAATATATACGGGAGCTATATCTAAATCTGAGCCGAACATCTCGAAACTTAACACACATCATTCTAGAAATAATTCAGTATACTTTGCAAAATTTCGTGCAAATCGAAAGATATATAGGGGCGTTGGTGCACCATTTATATACAATCTGACAAATTTATATATGGGAGCTATATCTAAATCTGAACAGATTTTTTCGAAACTTAACACACATTATTCAGGACCTAATTCAGAACTCTATGCCAAATTTCATGCAAATCGAAAGATATATAGGGACTTTTGTGTCCCATTTACCTTAAATCGGACGAAAATATATATGGGAGCTATATCTAAACCTGAACCGATTTTTTCCCAATTTCAATAGGGTTCGTCTTTGGGTCGAATAAGTGACCTGTGCCAAATTTCATTCAAATCTGATCACAAATGCTACCTGTACTTCGTTTACAATTTAACATCTAATCGACTTAGAAAGTGATTCTATGCATATTCTCAAAAGGAACCATGTGTCTATCTCGTTTCCTTTTGGCTGTTACAAACATATGCACAAAGACATAATACCCTGTACCACAGTGTGGTGAAGGGTATAAAAAAGACTCAGCTAGAACGTATACAAGTAATTTCCAGGCTATGACAACCCACTAACTGTCTGAAATATTATTTTTGGTAGAACAATTTATTATTCCAGGACAAGAACAACTGTTCCATACAGGAAAATTCTGCCATTCCAACATGACACTATATAAGAATTTGATTGAAGTACGACTCCATGCTTCCAAAAATACCGATGTTTGGCATGTAGAGTTATATGTAGAATTCCAACATGACTATCAATGAAAACGGTTAGAAGTAGAACGCTAAAATTTGCATGCAGCTTTGTCTACGATAAGCGAAGTGGTATGGAAATTAGTACAAACTAAATACTTTATTACGATGGAACCAGTAGAGATAGATAGCTGAAACTTTGTATATAGCTCATGGTATTAAAATGGAATAATGTGCAAAAATATATTTTTTTCGGAAATTAGTACTTAAATTTACCAATAAGTACTAAATATTAAATTTCAATGGAATCGATGTAGTTAGAAATCTTAGATTTCTACATAGTTTTAAGTTTCCCGTACATAGTTTTAAATTTTAAATATAGAATGATTGAGTGATTGCATAAATATTTTTGGAAATAAATACTCCAACGATACTAAATTTAGTATTTATCTTTAACTATTAGAAATATACATGTTTATGCAAATATTTTTCGTAAATGTTTACTGAATGTTACGACAAATTTCAAAATATATTTGTATTCTGACAGTTACATGGAATGTAATTTCCAACCCCCACATGGACCTATACTACAGCGAACGATTTTGCATAGTGTGGTTTAAACTAATGTAATAAAAATGGTACTATCTTAAGAGTACTGATATTTATTTGTAATAATGATTCCAACTCCATTGGAAAATTATATTTTCGTATTTTTATTTTTCGTATCATTATATCATTAAGAAACCAGTGAGCGGAGCAGTATAGTCGGACGGGACCGACCATACGATACCCTACACAACTTCCCTGAAAATCTATCTTTCTGTGGTTCTATATTCTGAGATTAGGCAATATTTCGCGATATTTGCACACTTTTGACTGACTAGTGGTCAGCATATGTTACTAATAATCAGTACAGCCCCTCAACATACTTGTCCAGATTCCCTTCACCGTGCGTTGTGTTGTGATGTTCGGCTTTCGACTCGAAAAGTACAAATAATTAAGTTTTCGGTCCACTTCATCCGAAAAATTATTATCTGATCATCACCTAACATTTTAGGCGTTGACCTTGACCATAACTGGAACCTCATGGAACATTTCAATGCTATCCGCGCTATATTTCCGCCCTCCAGAGTAGTAATAGGTTATTACATAATATCTGAATATGTAAGCACCTGTAAATATTTAAGTGTAACTCCCGCATCCGAGTACCTACGACACACAGTGTCACGACCGCGGCCAAAAATGGTCAAAACCAAGTACCACGGAGGACAAATTTTTTGATGAGGATTGATAGAAAATACTCCAATTAGAGTAAATATGAAATTTTATATCGATATGTTAAGTAGTTTTGTCTCTACAACGGTTCAAATCTGATAATTATTTATAAATTGATTTTTTACCATATTTTCGAAAAATGGGCGTGTTTTTCTGATGCTTAAATTTTTGAATATTCAAATTAACGGTTATTATAAAAGTGTTTATTTTGGTTGCTGTGGATGTAAAAACTAGGATTCGCTTTAGTTTGTATGTATATAGATATCATATGGTGTATACAGTCGTCCACATTTGTAGTACTTAGTTCATCAAATTTTTAAAACAAATTTTGAAATTAGTGGAGCAGAAAAAAAAGTTTAAAAAAGGTTAGCTCTAATTTTTTTATTTGAGTGGTGAAAAGTGTCTTATTTAAGGAATAAAAAAAATTAGCTGCGGAGTGCTGCGGTCCTAAGAGCTATTTAACTTTTTTGGTGACAACCTTATTAAAAAATATGGCATATTTATGAAATGGTTAGAAGCGAATGGTCAAATATGTTATGTATACAATTAAATAAGTTATTGAGGGTCAAATAGGAAGGAGAATATGTATTCAGAACATAGAAATAATACAATATTTTACATAAAATTTGCAATGAAGTGGTAAAATCGTTATTCGAAGCGAAGATATGGGAGAATTGGTTTTAAAATATAGCTTTTAAATAAATTTTCAGTCAGTTTGAAGATTATACTTATTTATCAGATCATTTGAGACATAATCTTATAATCTAAATTTAGATGTCGCACATGAATTACATTTGTGGAAAGTTCATACAGAAAAATATTAGTTCATGGCATGGGATATGCAAAGTGCAGTACAATACCTTTTGAGCGACTTTCACAAGATGCTAACAAGTCATGCCAACAAATAATTAGTACCAGCCCTTTTGTTAAAGCCGAGTTAAATAAGAATATTTAGAATTTTATATTACAATCCGACCTTGTAATATCCTTAAACAGCCATAAAGTAAAGGCCCGAGATTAAAACGTGGATAATACTAAATCGTACATTTGGGAAGACAATATTTTATATATATCTCTGATGTGTGTTTTGAAAATTTTGTGAATGATAAAAAAGTAATTTATTAGTATCTAAAGTATATCAAATATTTTATTATATTAAAAATAACAAAAATAAAACTACTATACTTAATTAAGCTGCATATAATGATTTTATAGTACAGAAAGTTACATTTTTAGGGACTTTTTATGGACCAACAACTAAATTACAGCACCTATTACTTTCTTCGCCCAAATTTGGTGTAATTTGGAAGAAGACATGAAAATTTTCCTGCAATTTGGATGAATATAAAAAAAATTATAGGTCCAAAAAGCGGATTTTTCAAGACCCTTCGTATGGGAGGTATATCAAATCTTGGCGAAATCTACCCAGTTTTTGGTCCGTTGCTTTATAGGCATAAGTAAATGTAAATTGCCAATTTTCATTGAAATTGGTTGAATATTAAAGATTATATAGCCCAAAATAGTAAAATTTTCAAGACCCTTTGTATGGGAGATATATCAAATCTTAGTCCGATCTACCCAGTTTTTGGTCAGTTGCTTTAGAGGCCTAATTAAATGTAAATTGCAAATTTTCATTGAATTTATTTGAATATTAAAGATTTTATAGGCCAAAAAGTGTGACATTCTCAAGACCCATTGTATGGGAGGTATACGAAATCTTGGTCCGATCTATCAAAATTTTTGTCAGTTGCTCTTTAGGCCAATAATAAGCACATGTACCAAATTTCATTAACTTACGATAACTCCTTCTATTTTTGGCCGCTGTTTATATGAACTCGCGACATAGTGCGACAATATAATTGGTATCAATTAAAAGATAAACCATTCCTCTTGGATATACTATCAACTTCTCGGGTCTACGTCCTTCAGTGGTAAATATATACGCTATAGAATACAAATGTTGTCATTTTTCACACAAAAATTAGGGTCCATTTGACCCGCTTAATATTGACTGATCTTTATCAAAACAGGCATGCTTATTCTTTGGCCCGATCCCCTTCTCCATGAAAAAATTCGCGGTGTTTGAGCCATAATTGCGGCCTCTGGAGCGACCACAAAAAATTGGACAAAAATAAAGTTTTAGGCCCATTTCATCCCCTAAATATTAACCGATCTTTTCCAAAAACAATAGGGGTCTTCATTGGCCAGAACCCATCCTACATGCCAAATTTCGTGAAAATTGGTCCATAACTGTGGCCTGTATCGTGTTTACAAATTATAATGGACAGACGGACGGACGGACACACATGTCTAGATCAACTCATCTAGTCAAGATATGACAATCGGTATACTTAAAGGTGGGTCTAGGACCAATATTTCGCGGCGTTACAAACTCTTGGGGCTGCACAAAGCTATAATACCCTGACAACATAGTTGTGTAGGGTATAAAAATTACATATATTTTTGCAAAATTACTAATTTGTTTGGTGCAACTGCAATTGAATTTCGAAGTATATTTGAGTGCTCGAATTTTTGAGAGTACATCTATAATTTTTAATGCATAGATTAAGAAAAAATATTTTTATTAGAACCTCCGCCTTACGGCTAATGAGGGTATATATACTTTGCTACGGCAAAAATGTGCCTCATCGAAATATTGGTTTTATACTCCATGGTTCTTTGGTCCAAATCCGTTTCAGACAAATTTGACTCATTTACAAATATCCGCCCGTCCGTCTGCGTGTCTGTCAGGCTGGCTGATGTGCAAGATAACTCTCGAAAGGAGTAACCGATTTCCTTCAAACTTTGCACATCGTAAAATTTCTTACAAACTTAAATCAAGCTACCCCACAAAATGGTCAACATTTTGATGAAAATTAATTTTATAATATAATACGAACTGACTATCCGATTTCAACTAAACTCTGTAAAACCTAATATTTTATCGAAACCTGTATAATGTTGGAAGATGGGACTCATTAGTCCACTCCTTCTAGTATGTCCCCTACAAAGAGTCAATATGTCGAAAACTTGTAAATCTCTTATGAAGCGAAAGCAATAGTCAATTTTATCCAAACTTTGCACAACGCAATATTTTTACCAATCCTATCGGTCGTCTTCTTCTGGTACCTCTCACACAAAGTGTCAACATATTGAATATTCATAAATCTAATATAAAGCGAATGGAATGTCCGATTTGGTCCAAACTGTACACATCGTAATATTTCTTTCAAACTTAAATCTAGTTCTAATATGGGGAATATCGGTTCACTCCTTCTGCTACCTCCCCAACAAAATGGTCTAAATTTTGCTGAAAATTAATTGGGAACAGACCATCGTATTTAAACCAAACATTGACACCCTAATATTTTAACTAAACCTGTATAATGTTGCAAATCTAGTTCTAATATGGGGACTTATCGGTCCACTCCTTCTAGCTCCTCCCCTACAAAGGGTGAATATTTTGAAAGCTTTTAAATCGCATATGCTCATATCCATCAAGAACGGTGTTCATGCCTCCCAATCTATTTTGGATATAATTATTCACGTACCGCTATATTTTATGAATACGGCTTATAAATGTTTATATTTATTTACAAAATAAAGCGACTATACACGCGGAATTCTCCAATTATGTATTTGCAGATGTTTCTACTTTCAAAGTACTTTTGACCGCAGTTTTATTGGGCGGATTTGAGCATGGCTGGTCTCAGTAGATTCAGCACGTAAAAAAAAACTAAAATCACGCGGGGTTCAACCCAATGTTCTTGAGATATACATCAATCGAAGTGAAATCAGTCCGAGTCCTACGATCCTATAATAAATTTAGGGCTTCAACTAGCTCGTCCGAAAACAGGGAAATTTCGGCCTCAAAATGTTAGCATCCGGCTTAGTTGAATGCGGTGGAAATATCGAAAGATTATACATTACAACTATATTGCCAATATGGCGTTCTTCAATTCAGTCGTTGAGCACAAGTCTGTAAATTGTGTATTTTAGTCATAAATTAGGCAAAGACAAAAAAAATCCCCTAATATGGCAGGATTCTGTAAAAACTAATATGTCGATTTATTTATGCGAAATATTTTTTTTTATAAATTCGTACTAAAGCGTACTACAACGCAATGGTAAAGTATCCATTAGTATTTTATTCCTCATAAAACTATTTTCGTATTATAGTACACTTTCAGATGATAGTAGGATTCGAGCATCTTAAAAAAATCATTTTTCGACGCGTTTTATAATTTATACTTTAGTCCAAATTCAATCGTTTTAATATTAACTTTTAAATGTGATATTGGTCATAGTATGTACTTATAAATTCATAAATATTATGAAACTAAAATATTTTTTCTTTATTTCAACAATAAAATTTAATGTGGTTTTTCCGCTGACAAAGTGGCGGGCATTTCTATACCACTAATTTTGTTTGAGTGCCTTTTTTTCCTGCTTGTAGACATACCATCTAAATGTATTAAAGTATCAATTTTTTTAATTTGCGATTAGAATTTTATTTTTTTCTTAGTTGACAACTACAGAAATCCAACTGATAAGACCGGTTAAAATTAAACGATGTTTGTTCAAACATAAAGCTGTCTAATCTTGAACAGTTTTATAGTTAAAACAAACATTCGCAAACACGGTAACTAAATGCCAGTTATCACCCATAGTCTTTCGATTGCAGGAAATTAGTGTGCATACATAAGCTTGCTGATCGATGGCGTGACTACGTGAATCTGTAAGGATACTGCTATCAAATTTAAGCAATGAACTATGAGCCCAATGACAGGATTTTGATGCTACAAACCACTAAAATAAGTTATACATATATTTATATTAAATATTTAAAGATATCATAGTTAGATATACTGAATTTCTCGTCAAATGACAGCGTAAATTTCTGCATTATCATGTATAATGTGTGGTGTCCGAAGTGATTATAAAGACGATGTGTTTGATATCTCCAGTCAACTTTGTGGATAATTTTTAAGTTATTTTTTTCTATGACCTGTAAATTTTTTAGATGACACTTAGCTGTTCTTTTAAGATATACTTGCCACGCGTATGTAATTATTGGTCCAATGTTCATAATATTGAGACTTGATCTTCTGTTAAGAAGGAGATGCAGGAATTTATAGATATTCACTAGACTTTCTTATCTCAATATTTTTCTGGAAAGATGCCAGGGTTGATTTTGTAAGTAGAATATTGTGAATATCAAGGTTTTAGTTGTTTCTTAATTGCAAAAAGTTCATATGTACTAATTTCGCTCTCAGAGTTTAAATTTCGTAGTACAGTGTTATCCACTATGATTTTTTTTAATTTGACCAATTTTTATTTCACCTTTGTCGATATAAAAATTTATAAATGCCTTTGTTGTTTTAAAATTTTTGCTAGGGTGGATCTTTTGTTTGGATCAGAACCTCACTGAATATGATTGTGCCGGGAAAGGTTGACATTCTGTTTGGGTTGTTGTTGTTGTTTCAGTGGTAAATTGAAGTATTATTCTTGGTTTATTTTTGGACAGAAGTAAATCTGGAACCCATATCAATATAATCTTGTCTGCCTTTATGATCATCCGCTTTGTGGTTAACATTCGGGATATTTTTACTCATACAATTGAAGCACAAAAAATACTACTCGACCTTCACTGTGAGTCTTAGGCAGAATACAATTTGACACATCGTGGTTGCCGGCACAAGAAGTACACCCATGATTACGGTGGCAGTTCTTGATCCATGTCCGTACAATGTACACTTTGAGCACCTTGTTGCTTCTAACAGGATTTCTCCACTTTATACCGATTCCACAGAAATACCGAATTTTACAAATCACCTTTTTCGAGTATTGTTGTTGGTCGAATGGAATCATGTAAATTGCATTGTCAATATTTAATCATTTTGTTGGAATTTATTTTATATTTGCGTTTTTTATATCATTGTCTACTCAAAACATTATGTGTCATTGAATATATAAAAATACCTCATACCCTAATTTATTTTGAATCGAACTATTGATTATTGTTCTGTGGTAACAAAATGTTTATTTATTTCTAATCTTTGGAAAGTTCTACTCCATGCTGATTTATACATACATATACGTTTAGCCCTCTCTATATCTTTAACGAAATTCATTAACAATAGAAACATCAATATGCATTTTGTTTTTCAAAACAAACTGTATTTTTTTTTGATACTGCATTGCATCCTATTTATGAAATAAAATATTAAGTTCTAATTTTATTCTTCTATATTGACTGTATTAATATGTTGGTCAAAGAACCGGCTAATATCAGTAAATTATACCGTATTATAACCCCCCTAGGAGTGGGCATTATAAACTACTTTACTAGCCCCAAGTGTTTCTATGTTTTGTTTTGCAAAATGCGTAAAAGGTGTTTGATAATAGGCCCGATAATCATATCACCGGCAGCACATGGAGGACGCTTTTACAGATTTATTTGGCAAACAATGGTGTGGCAATAATAAAATCAGATATAACCTAAAGCGATAAGTTGGCGTGAACGGTAATCGGTCTGTGCGGGTGAAATTTCATTTTGGAACATGTTCGAATCGTTCAAAGTTCAATTCACAGCCATTGAGAAAATATTAGCCCATGTGTGTGTTCGATTTAAATCTCTTTTCAATCGTTTTCGTCAACGTGAAGGTATTGTGGCCAATAAACAAATAAAAATGGCCATAAAAACACTCATGAATATATTCAGAGTTTTATGTTGTTTATTAAACAGTAAATCTATGAAATTATTCCAAAGCAAATATAATCTTAAGTGCCCACCCGCTCGAATGTTAATTGGTAAAAAAATCATTTTGTTTTGAGCAAAGGAACAAAGTTCACTTTTAGACTAATAAATTCAATGATTCAGCGGCTGTAAATCGGGTAAATATTTATTCATCTCGCATATATTTCGAGGTTGAACTGGGCACAACATGTTTCTATATTGCTATTGTAATTCTAAATATAAACTTATATGTCATACATTAATTTTAAATTTTGATCGTTTTTTGTCTTGATTATACTTTTTTAGAATCCTCAACTGCAAGGCCGTTATTGGCGGTTGCTGCTCTCGGGGAAATTTAATTTACCAGATTTTTAACGAAGATTTTGATAAGGGCGCACCGACAAGTTTTCTTAAAATTTTACTATAGCTTTTGCAATATCCATTTGAGCATTTGCGAGAATCTGAAAATATACATTCATATATAGATAGTAGGTCGAATGGATTCAATTAAATGTATTATCTGCAATGACAAAAAGAAGTCCAGGTAATAAATTACAAACCTCTTTATTTTCAGGCGATATTAATGGAACCCACATTGCTAACGACCCAGATTGGAAAGATTATGTCACAATTTGCTTGCAGCCCATATGTGATGATAATAAACAACTAGTTCACTTTATTTGGTAGCTGTATATATAACCAGTAAGAAAAGTAGTAAAGTCGGACGGGGCCGACTATATGATACCCTTCACCACTTTGGGTATATTCAACGGATGAATTCTAACAGAAGTTGGATTTTTGAAGGACCAGTAAAAGGAAATTGGATCCATAAACATGTCATTCTGCAACCAATACTAAATTTGTCATTTGTTCAGATATAGAGTTGCTTCTTACAATAAGACAAAATTATGTAAATCAATTTAAAGCTAATATCAATCGGACACCCGTTGATTATTTGGATAAATATCTGATAAACATGAGGAGTTTGGTGCACCATTTATATTAAATCGGACGAAAATATATGTGGGAGCTATATCTAAATCTGAACCGACTTTCAGGAAACATCAGATACATCATTCTAGACCTAATTCATTAGGCTATGCAAAATTTCGTGCAAATGGAAAGATATATATTGACTTTGGTGCAACGTTTACATTAAATCGGAGGAAAATATATATTGGAGCCATATCTAAATCTGAACCGATATTCACGAAACTTAACACACATCATTCTAGACTTAATTCAGTACCCCATGCAAAATTTCGTGCAAATCGAAAGGTATAGAGGGACTTTGTTGCAGCATTTACATAAAATCGGACGAAAATATATATGGGAGCTATATCTAAATCTGGACCGATTTTCAGGAAACTTAACACACATCATTCCAGACCTGTGACGCTGTGCCAAATTTCGTGCAAATCGAAAGATATATAGGGACTTTGGTGCACCATTTACATTAAATCGGACGAAAATATATATGAAAGCTAAATCCGAACCGATTTTCTTCAATTTCAATAGGGTTCGTCCTTAGGCCAAATAAATGAGCTGTCATAAATACGAACTGTACTTTGTTAACAAAAATACATGGACGGACGGACAGACGGACATGCGTACATCGATTCAGAAAGTGATTCCATGCATATTCTCAAAAGGAACCATGGGTATATCTCGATTCCTTTTGCATGTTACAAACATATGCACAAATACATAATGCCCTGTATCACAGTGTGGTGAAGGGTATAAAAATTGGGGATTTAATTTCGTAAAAGATCCAAGGTAGAAATATATTATAATTTAATCTTATTCAGCAGTGTATTATCTCCTAGACTATCCTGCATACCCCTGCAACTATTATGAATATGTAACAACACGTACAATTCCTTAATTTTAGATTTTTGGTGACGATTCAAGCTTAATCAGTTTTTTGGACTCCAATACTGAACATTTCTATATCTGTCCATATCAAGTGTTACAGTATTTTCTTAACAAATTATTTTCTTCCACACTATGTATACAGCATTCAGATATATAAAATTGTAGCTGTGCAAACGTTTTTAAAAGTGAAAATCCATTTGGATCTGTTTCCTTTTGAGTTTTTTCAGAATTGAGTGCTGAAACCAGTCGTGAACGCTTAATAATAATGATGTTTGAAATGCCGGAATACTCTTAAACACTAACCAAAGAGAACAAATAAATATAAATATTTTTGTTTGTAGCGATATCGGAATGACTCAATTATAGTAAGGGGTACTACTTGAGTGAGTTGCAGAGTATATTCTTGCCTTCGGGTATTTATTATATGTTTGCACAAATTGACCACTACTGGCACAAACAAACATTTCATTTATACTTTTTTCTATTTTATGTTCGTACAAAAATAAGTGCGTGACTTATGTTCTCTTTGCAATTTTGCATTGGATATGCTGACGTTGTATCAGATTCAAAGTCCAAAGTACATCGGACATTATCATGCACATTCTGTGTGAATGAGTGCGTATTTTTAATCTTGTCCCCCATTACCATCGTCGTTTAATAAATTGTTTGATATGTCTGTGCAATTGTGCGGAATTTCTGAAATGATGAATGCATATGTACTGTGCATATTCGAAAATACGAGTATGTAAATGGGCATTCTATGTTTTGTGGGATGGGGCTTTTTATTAGGATCGTGTGTGATAAGTTTCGCTTATACTTTTTAAGCTAACCTCTCAATTGGAGCTATTATATAAAAGGTTGAGATATAAAGTAAGATAATTTGAACTAATTTAATCAATAATAATTCCAAAATATTGAACCGTTAATTCGATTTTGTTTCGTTTCCTTGTTTACTGTTCATCGCTGTTTGATATTCAGTTGGAAATTCAAATATATATATCTAAAATTATATAGTTACACATTTTTCATCTACATCTAGCGTATTTTATACTTATGTGAATTTATAATTTTTTTTATATACTATTTGGCATAAAACATAAGTGATGATCAAACATTCGTTCTTGTGCTATCGTGAAGTATTTAAGTGAATTAAAACAAAATGAGAAATGCCTGGACGTCTGTTGCAGTGAAAGTAATTTTTTAAATAAGAAAAAAATAGGCTACTTATAGTTCTGGTAGGCATAGACTTGTGTTGAGACCATAAACAAAGATATACCCGCAATTAAAGCGATAAATGGGGTTCACTTATCTGATAACTGCAGTGTCACTAATGAAAATAGTGCCATAAGGAGTAAACAGACAAAAGGAAGAAGAACAAAATTAGCGGCAGTGATTCTGATATCCAATATAAGGTGATCAAATTTCAGGGACTGATAGACCAGTGCACGAAAGACCTGGAAATATATCCAACCGGGATAATAGAACATGGAAATGCAATTGAGAAATTTCAAAATACGTATACAAATTATAAATAAGTTGAGGTAACAAAACACTGTGAAAATGAAAACAAATGGCATATGTCATGGAAAGACAACAATATACAACAAATAAAAATGACACTACAACAGATTAATGCATTATGGAAGCTGCTGATTGCGAGGAGGAAAGTGCAACAAAATATTACGGCATATCAAGAAAACACAGCAACATATCAACGGAAAAATGTCAACATCGCAACAAAATAATAGAAATAAGACCACCTGCTTTTAAAATATATAACGTAACTTCTAAAGAAATGGTAAATGGAGTTACTAGATTGCTAAGACATAATCAGTTTACATACAATATTATAAATAAGAACTTTGTTGTATTAAAAGAGGTGAATAAAGACCACATTAAGACCATGTTTAATCAGTTGAAATACTCATACTAGAGTAACTTCGGGTAATGTGGACTATTCGTCTAATGTGGACCACACCCATATCTGTGAAAATGCTTGAAATATGTCAATGCCGCCTTGAAAACAAATCAATGCCAATTAGTGAAAACAAACATCAAACTTGGTTTTTAACCCTACGGTCAATAACCGGGTACATTTGTACCTTTTTTTGAATAAAAATTCTGTCAAATTTTTAATAATGGAGATATTTGGATCAAATTTTGAGGAATCATTCTTGAGGTATTTTCACACATAATCGAAGAAAAAATTATAAATATTTTCCATATATATATTTTTTACAATTTTTTAAAGTTATTACCTACGTAGATCAATAATCGTGGTACATTTGTACCCATCCAAAGATAGCTCTGTAACTCATTAAAAAATTGGACTATCGTGAGGTTTTTTGTTTTAAATTAGTCTATGCGGATCTGGTCTAGATGTAGGAACTCAAAATTATATATACATTAAAATAATATATATTTAAATCCATGCTTAAATGATAATCTATCTAATACAATCATAGTAAAATCGTTATAGCTTTCGAATGGGTTAAGCTTATTTAGTTATTTTTTATTGGGATCTTATTTAGGTGTTCCTCAACTCCTCTGCAAATTTTTGTGGCCCTAGACAACATGGGGCCATCAGGGCGACTCGTGGAAGTCAGAAACTACCCTGGTTTTCCCTTGGTATACAGGGACAAAAACAATAACTAAAAAAGCTTAACCCATTCGAAAGCTATAACGAATTTACTATGATTGTATTAGATAGATTATCATTTAAGCATGGATTTAAATATATATTATTTTAATGTATATAATTTTGAGTTCCCACATCTAGACCAGATCCGCATAGACTAATTTAAAACAAAAAACCTCACGATAGTCCAATTTTTTAATGAGTTACAGAGCTATCTTTGGATGGGTACAAATGTACCACGGTTATTGATCTACGTATACTTTTTTGGTTATTGACCGTAGGGTTAATAAATAATTGCAATGTTGAAAATGTAGTAGTAGAAAATGTAGCTTTGATTGTAAAAGTGTGATTTGAACATTTTTAGCACAATAGTCGAACGTTTTTGCAAAATAGTGGAACAGTGGTTTTCCCGTGGTGGTGGTTTTCCCGTTTGCTTTTAATAAAAATATACGTTTAGCTGTAATTACAATCGGTGATTTTTTAATTTTTATTCATTTTTGAAACCGATAATTATTTATAAATAAAAATATTCAATGTCGGGTAATGTGGACCACTATAAAAAAGTGGGACTCTTTTATGAGTACGAGTTCGAAACATGGGCGCATTTAATATGCGAGGAGGTGTTATATCCTCTGAAAACTCGATATGCGAAATTACAGGTGCTTCGGTTGGATAATGAAGCAATACCGCAAATGGGGCGGTACCCTTAAATTGGGGCTATTCCAAGACATAAACCCATATATTTTTGCATTCATTGTTACCCAAGAGTGTAATAAATTGAAATTTATCACAACCAAACCACTATCTACCTTTAACACACTGATCCTCATTACCCAAACACACTGACCCACATTACCCGCCAAGTTATTTTTATTCGCAGTTTAGAGTTTTTTTGAAATAGAATGCAACAACATTTTTATAGACAAATATATATAATGTTTGACCTGGAATATATTTAGCCAACAAATCTACTATGTTGTGAAAACAATTTGTTTTTATTTTTTACCGTTGTTACGTCCACAATATCAAAAAAAGAAAATGTTGGTCCACATTACCCGAAGTTATTCTACATATTCACATTCAAGAGGCGAAAGCCCTATTTCGTTATTAATTTATAAATTATCATGTGCCTAAGATGAGCAGGAAATTTTGGATTATTTTATAGAAAAGTACATGCTAATATGTTAAGGGCAGCGTCCTAAAACGGTTTGACGTACGAATATCGTTCTGTCCCAGTACTTTGTAAAGCTAGTAAAAGGGGAAAATGTCAAAATAAAAAATTAGACTTAAGTATAGTTCGTTTCAATCGAAGTGCATAATTTGCATGCAATCAGACAAAAAATCGGAAAATGCACAGCGTGAAAATGTATCGAAAATAAAGAAAAATATCCGACACATCGATGGTATTAAATAAGTAATCAATTTTTTGTGTTCGTTGTTTTTCAAAGATGGATATTGAAGTGTACGAATACTTATTCCGACAGTTGTATGTAAACATTCGGAACAATAAATTTAATTAAAAAAAATTAATTAATTAATTGTAATATGTAGTTTTGGATATACATAAAATATATGTCAAATTACTCAGACTCTCAAGTGCAATATTTATAAAATTAAGACTAGAAGAAGATTTCAAAAACACGTAAAATTCGGTGACAAAATCTAATTTTGTAGGCTTTTATATTTACTTTCACATCACACATTGCACAAATCTAGAAAAAACACATTTGCTTAAAAAAGTTTTACACATTTATTAGAATTAGAAAAGTTATTATCGTATATAGAATTTCTTTATTGTACGTTACTTTCTAGAGCGAACTAGTTTGACTCCATCATAAAGTTTTTTTTTAATTATCCTCAATTAAATTCCCAGAGATTAAGGTTATCGCCAAGCCTTTTTTATTTGGCATATTTAATGGGAATCCCCGTATCTGGAATGTATTGCACTACTGATTTCAAACGATTATGTTGTTGTTATTGTTGTTGCTAGAAGTCGCATCATAAACAACTACGTAAATCTTAATAAAGTCTGAAAGAGTTGAACATTTGACTAGTATTGTATTTATTAACAATGTTAAAGAATCTACAAACAAATGATCTAAACGAAAATGTTCCCAGTATAAATAATAAAAATATATGGAGAATTTGTCACTTCAATTGTGTATCATCTTCGTGCAATAAAGAATTATAATTAAGTTGGTGTAATTTATTAGTTTGTGTAGTAGAGTGTTACGAACAGTCTGTCCATGTTTCCAATTGCCGACAAGATGTGTTGCTATGGTCAGTACGTTGTCTTAACCAATATGTATATATAGCAACGGCCAACACCTAATCACCCCCTCAGCGCATTTTTTTAAAATAATGTTTTTTATATATTTTTATTTTTTATTTATACAATTTGTTTTTATTGTTCTTCTTATTTATTTATGTCTTTATTATTGATAATATAAAGATAAAGAATTCAGAATTAAAATAAAGTGTTTAAATTCAGTCGGAAATGTAAGCGTACAAAATATAAGCACTTCCTACTTGTGTAATATGAAATATAGTAAACTACTGCTGCATTACTGTATAAGCTAACTATACATTCCAAAAATGCAGCAGGTATTATAATATCAATTTCGAAAATGTGAACGTAAACGACTTTTGCCCGCTTTAGTTTTACAAATGTAACGCTTAGCATTGCAACCATGGTAATATTCTACAAGTTCGTGTATCCTTTGTCATCACAGAGAAAATACAGTTCTATCTTGTGGGCTATAATGTCAGAATAAATCAAAATTTATGCTACAAGTCGTTCTGTTCATTTGATATATTTGTAAAATTTTACCAAAAACGCGAAAAATGATTGGAAGGTCAGGTTTTCAAAATCGAGTAGGGAATATGATTTAGATATTGATTCATTCACAAATCATAAATCTCTTCTCGTCAATGTTATAAAATTCATATTTAAAGAAATGGATTTTAGAATATATTTTTTAAAACATCACATTTTTTAAAACATCACATACACAGTCAAACATTTTGACAGAAATGTAAACAAAAATATAATCCAAAGACAAAAATATTACATTAATCTTCTTCTTAAATATTAATAAACATATAAACAAAATAAATAATAAAACAAAAATTTAAAAAATTGAACAACTTATAATAATCTTACGAAGATAAGATTATTTCAACCATGATTAGAAAACTATTCTTTAAGCTTAAATTATAATTAGATTTCTACGCATGTTTCATACTATAAACCAGCAATATTAAACCTAAGGTTACATTTTGTTTATTCAACAATTGTTAACAAGCTTTTTAATAGTAATCACAAGCTTATTATAATATTAAACATCCTCGCTTATAATATTAAACATCCTAGCGACTAACAATATTATCACAAAGGTTAAATTTTCTTTATTAATCATAACAATTTTCTACGCTTAAGACTTATAATAGTAAGTTTGTTACAAATTTTTTTAAAGCGTTTTGGTTTGTTGAACATTCTACAGTGTTAATGTTTGAGTGCAAAATATTTGTTTAATATATAAATCATTTCTCGGCTTATATTTTTGAGGAATGGCCACGAGAAGCATCGCGACGTGAAGAGTTCCGAATTAAAAAGAAGGATGATCTCACATTAGGCGCTGAGGCGAACTTATATTGTAAAAATTAAAACATTGTAAATAAATAATAATTGTTTTATTTAGATTTGTATAAAAATAATACTTTTTTTGACCCCTGTTGTGGTCATCAATTATTCGTTAAAATGTATGCTCTAACGGCTTATTGCAACCTTGGGTTAGCGCTTTTGACGTTTTAACGAATGGTCACTTGTTTTGCCGCCTCCTTTAAGCATCGAGGTGTATCAATCTGTCATTCAGACAGACAGCACGCATAATGTTGCGCACAGACATTTCGTTGCCAAAAGGTAATTTCATTACCATCTACTCAACCAACAATAAACCATTGAATATATTTACTTACAAACCTATGTGTCTTTTACTTCTTTTACTTTCACGGCACACGGCTCTACGTACACCCCTCCCTACGGTCGACTGCTAGACGCATTCGGCGTACCGAATCGGCAGAGCCGATCTGAGCTAAACAATAATATTAATAAAATATAGCGAAATAAAGATTCACAGAAAATTAGTTGAGTCCGGATCATTCTGTCGCCGACCAACAAAATCTTTAACACTAGAACGCCGATGGCGGTCATTTTGACCGCTTTCAAGTACAAAAGCAACTGTACATTTAATGACACTTTTATTTTAAATTTGGTGATTTTTTTATAATAAACGTAATTCTATGAGATACAAAAATTCACAAAATTTAAAAAAAAGTGTCATTAAATGTAAAGTTGCTTTTTTACTTGAAATTGGAAAGCGGTCAAAATGACTGCCTTCGGCGTTCTAGTGTTAATTTCATAAAACATAAAAAAAACACTAGTCTTAAAAAGTCTAAAGTCCAATTCAACTCTTATAAATTAAGGTGACTATATGTCCTCTTTATAGAGGACAATCACTTATTTTAACTGGCTATCATCTATAAAATGTGTGTCCTCTATCTGTCATATGTTTTAATAATCGACATTTTTGTCATTTATATTTTTGTTTAAACCTTGATCAATATTTAAGTTGTATAAATAATATCATTCAATATTCAAAACACATGTCAAAAATAATTCGATCTTAAACACATCCACAATTTTTTGGAGATCATGAACTCAAAAATTAGCGGAGAAAATTTCTAAACCAAAGAAGACCTTTTTGAAGCCGGAAAAAGTAGCTGGGAAGCAATATTGTCTGAAAAGATAGTCGAGTGCCCTGCAGAATAAAGGATATGAAATATTGATTTTAATAGTTTTATTGTGTACTTTCATGGGATAGCGGAACACGAGCTAACAGGAAAATCGGGACTGGGACTTTTCATTGAAGAACCAAATTTCACTTCGCCTGCTATAACGGAGTGTCTATGATTACCAATACCAAATTCATTCTATATCATTGTGTTCTTTAATTTTTAGCTTGTTAGATTAGGTCTAATTAATAAAAGAAAATAATACTTCTAAAATTTTTGAGATTTAATTTTATTTAAAATAATCAATTTTTATTACAATCTTGCCAAAAAGCAATACAAAAACAATTAATCCTAAGATTATGATACTATTATTATAAACATTGTGTTTAATTAAGAATTATTTTCCAATATTTAAAATTAACTTCAAAATTTCCTGCCGTTAGAATTTGCACATCAATAGCAAAAATACAACTTTGTGTTTTCGCACAAAGTGACTGATGTCAAATTCTAACTAGTAAACAAAAAAGAGCGCCACGTTGCAACAACAAGCGATCACTTGTTTTTGGATTTTCGTCCGCAACACAGCCATATTGGATATTCGTCCACCTTTCAACTTATTATTATAAAAGGTAAAATATTGTTTATCCAAACAATATTTAATAAAGAATTTAATTTATATTTTATTGGAAAAAACTAAAATTCTTTCGTTTTATTTTTATTTCTTTTCTCTTATTGCCTCCGCCAACATTGGTCCATTCGAGCCGAATCGAATTGGTGTCCTCAACAACACAAAGAAGAAGAAGTAATTGGTTTTTTTTTGCATTTTTCAAAGGCGCTCTGACTCCGTCAGCATCACACATCAACAAGAAAACATAAACAATCCATCCATCTGTCATTCATCATCAATTACAAAATTTTCATAATAGGTTCGTTCCCGTACTTTTTGATAGTAAAGCTAGTAAAAGAGCGAACTATCAAAAATTAATCTCACAGAAATGAACGAAAAATAGTTAAAACATGAAGAAACGTCAAAATCAAAAATTTCATTTGTTAAGGACAAAAAAAAAAAGACTACAGAAACCTAATGCACAAAAAAAAAAAACAAAAAGTTAACCGGCGTCCATTGCGTGATTTTGATAATATAAATATTTTTTGTTTATTTTTTATTTGTATAATTTAGAGGAAAGCCTTATCGAATATTTGGAAGTGGTGTTTCCGACGACTCCGAGCCCGGAAAGGCTTACATGGCTGGACGCTCCCATAATGTTAATGCTATTGAAATTGGTAGATATTTTGCGAACTAGAACAACAAGATATGGAACAAGTCACATATGGACAGGTTCATACATGGCTACGCAATATATTCTTCATCTAGTTATATAACACAAACCATAACCTTTAAAATGATACGGCTAATTAAAACAACATACTCTCCGAACTTTCAAGGCCCATATCTCGGGAAGTATGCATTTCTCCCCATATCACTGTAATCAGTTCACCGAGGGCTACTTACTGTAAAAATGTCAAAGCGATCCAAGTGGAGCCCCTAAAGTTGTCTTAAGCCCAAGATATTTTGGATATTTTGGTACGATTGACCAACCCAAGTCTTCATTCTATAGTATCTTCATTTGAATCTTCTGCCAGCCATTCATCTTCATTCAAATTTTAAATTTCTTATTTGTTTTTTTTTTTTAAGCAAATGTGTGTACGTCTGTGCGTGTGTCCCTTTTGTTGAATCCCTAACTTTCATATGCTTTATTTCGGACTGTATATCTCTGGCAATCAAATGTCAAATTCATAATTTACTACATTTACTATTTCGTGCTAGGCCAAATTGGTCTTGCAGAAAATAGGAGAAGAGAACGCCATTTTGGTTTTAACTCTCTTAAATTTAACTTCAATTTTTCCTACTTTTCGGCGTAAGGAAACGCTTTTCTAGCAACAATTGCAAAACTAATACAATATAGTACTATATTGCAGGTTTGGGAACACAGCTAATATTGTTTAAGGTGAGTACCGTCAATATTAGTGAGCATACGCGAGTGTTTTTTTCTTTTGTTTGCAAAATATTAACAATTGAAACAAAAACATACAGACATCCGTCTTACAACACCGTCACGCGTTGTTGTTGTTATTCTCTTCAAGAATAACTTCATTGCATATTCTCAATTAGCGAGAATACGGCAAAAAATTAAGCGAAACAAAAAGTGCAGTGAACCTCTCAGTGATAGTTGTTGGTGTCATAATTTCGTTTAAAATAATATTCCTATTGTTGTTAGTGTTTTTATCCAAATTCCAACAGTCCAAACTTTGGACTCCAAAGTTTAAAAAGAATAGAGAAAAGAAGGAATAAAAACACTAACAAATTTCCTAGTCACCAACTGTTGAGTGGTTGTAACAACAACTATCACTGCTTGGCTGTTTATCATTGAACGATTCACACACACGAACGCACACTTATATCGTAATTTCGAGGGCCGGTTAGTAAGTCAACATACGAAGGCCGGTGAAAAAGTTTGGTAAATTAAAATAAAAAATTTTTATTGATTTTTTTTCGCGATTTTTGGAAAAAAACTGGAACATTTCGAAAATTAATTTGTAAGGTCGACCTCCGGTGCACCCTACATTAAACTAAAAATACAGTTTTCATATTTTTTATTTATTTACCTATTACGATATTAAATTTGAATAACAATTTTTTGTAATTAATATTTTTCTGGTAAATTTTGTTGTTGTTGGACCTTGAAGTGCATTTTACAGTCCATGCACCCTACATTCAGTCAACATTTTTTAATAATTTGAATGTTTCTGTATTTTCTTTAAAATATTTTTGGCAATTTATTTCAAAATTGTTGGGTTCCTCCGGAACCCATACACTTAATAAAATTTAGTACACAGAGAAAAAATTTGTGATTTTTTCATACACTGTGAAAAATACGTTTGATTATTTTTTGCAGATTTTTTGTGGTTTTATTGTATTTTTCGATACAATAAGATAGCAATTTGGTATTTTTTATAAGATCTCAACAATATTTGGAAATTTTTGAAAATATTTTCGTATTTTCTCATTGGTTTTATTCGAAACTTTTTGTTTGGAAGTTGAGATTTAGTATTCTAATATATAATATCGTTAAGTTTATTGACTTTTTCAAGGTTTATTCCATTTTAATTTGGGTTTCTCAATTTTTGATAATTTCCATTGTTTGAAGTTGAGAGTTTCATATATAATTTTCCTACAATGTCGCTCACTCCACTAGATTCCTTCATTCGAGCTGCTGATGCTCTGATCAAATTCAATGCTAATCTTACTTCTCTCCGAAATGAAGATTTTGACATTTACGCACTAGAAATTCAGGCTGCTGAAGTTAAAGAAATATGGTCCAAGGCAAAAGAAATGTTTGATAAATGCCTTACTCATTTGCAAACCCGTGACGACGGTTATGCAGATGACTACACATCAGCAGAAGCGAAAAACCAGGCTGTTCTTAGAGCCTATATTCATAGTCTTGCCTTGATTAAAAGAAAGATAGATGAACTACGTCCTCAACCGAAGACGTCTGTTGTTCCTAACGTACCAAATATGGCAAGTTCTCCTCGCCAGGGTGTAAATGACATGCTGTCTATTTCTCAAATTTCTTTTCCAGCTGAAGCAGCAGCTGACGTTTCTGGTATCATTAATGATAATAGTTCGCATTCCATGAATTTACCTCCCTGTGACATCGATGTGTTCAATGATGATTTTCTTTCGTGGCCAACTTTCCGGGACTTATTTTCTGCCGTATTTATTAATAATAGCTTAAGTGACATTGAAAAATTATGTCAAGGCACAAATCCACCTCTACATCAAAATATTATCCAAATTATGGGCGACAATTTCAGTGTAAAAAAGCTCCAACTCTTAAGAAATATTTTTAAATATAACACGATTGTTCTTTCTGCTTTTCCTTCTTCTCAGGTTACATTTTTTAATTTATGGTCCCTGTCCCCTATTAACTACAGTCCACATTCGCACAAGGTACAGAATCCAAGTCACTGTAGGTCAGATCTCCAATTTTTGTTTTCCAGAGCCATTAATAAATGAATCTCCTATGCATATTGTTAATCGGGTTAGAAAAATGAAAACGTCAACTCAACAATTCTACTTTCGGTGGATATGAGTTTGTAAAAGGTTTCTTTCCGTATAATCGTTATAAGGAAATTTCCGAGACGCGATATACAGACGGAAGATTTAGTGGTAATTCGTAATAAACAACCTTCCACTTCGTGGAATTATAGGTCGGTACGTTTATCCGAGCGTCGAGACTATGTACATATGGTGTTGTAAGAAGACATGTTGTCCTTCCGACTAACGAAACGTTGTTTATTATTATCGCAGCATCTTTCCATTTTTTTTTCGCAGAATGGAAAACATGAGCAAAATGGCTCCGGCTAACATTACACTGTGCGACATGAAAACTTTTCAGGGGTTCTAATGTACCAATTCTGTTTAGTTGGAGTCCCTGGACCACGAAAATATCTTTGGTTTTTCTGGGTCACTTCGAAAAGTAATTTTATAACGGTAAATATAGAAAAAACGTGGTTTTATGGATTTTCAATTTGAATTTTGAATATCTTATTTATTTTAGAACGGATTTATATTATTCTTTTTTTCTTTCGAAGAGTACAATTCTTCCGTTCAAACAAGATATATATTTGGTAAATCGGTTGAGGATTGGCTGAGTTACAGCGGTTGAAATGTGAAAAAATACGCATAAAATGACAAAATTTATTTTTCTTCGGACTGTACGATGAAATTATGATATGAAATTATGATAGCGAAGTGACTCCTATCCGGGAGACTGCACCACCACTTCGTGCTTAAATTGAAAGCGAGGAAGCAGCTCCTATCCGGGAGATTTCACAGTCTTCCGAAAACTTACATATTTCCGTATCCGCGGATTAAAAAAAATGTCGGCTCCATCGACTCTAACTTTAAATATTAACTCCAGTTCGAGGAACAATAGATATTGATATGGGTCATCCTGACCATTTTGGCTTACCGAGCCATTTTTGTATGAAGAAGTAAATATGAA